>NW_009717923.1:27281-74353 GCF_000703405.1 Apaloderma vittatum
AACAGGACTGAAGAGTCCTTCAAATGTTTCTCTCTTTTAAAGGCAATAGGAACTTTATGGAACATTTTCTTTTCCTCTTAGGAACAATTACCATTGTGGTCCCCAAGCTGCCATGCCAGCCTCTGCCTTTGGGCAAAAATGAATATATTTTTCAAGTTTCACTACATCAAAACCTCCTAGAAGTGACCTTACTTGTTACAGGTATAGATTGTGGCTGCCTTTATTGTGTCTACTCTGAAATCCCATCATAGTTATAGTTTCAGTCTAGCTCAGTTTCTCCCAAACATGAAAAGCGAGTCTATGTGAACTGTTGACACTGTTTTCCCCTCTTGGTCCCTTTGCTCTCCTTAAAAACCAAGAGCCTAAAAATAAATGTCTCCTAGCTTCAGCCTTCTGTCTGGTATCTCCTCACAGAGCTTTGTAAGGGCCTCGTATGCACCACTGAGCATCACTTTTTTATTCTTGTGATATTTAGATGATCTTTCTGCTAGCATTACCTGGAAGTACCACTGCATAGAAGCCTCATGCCTGTTAGTATTTGTATTATAAACAGTCTGCTTAGAGGGTTTATATAACTCAGAGGTAAGAATTTGATTTTGGCTGAAAGGCATTAACTCTCAGCCAAAAAGTAGAATTTTGTTTAATTTGATGTAAATAAAACTGATGTGCTGTGGCAGTTCTATTTATACGAAGGGACAGGCTTTTGTATTTAGATCAGTTTATCCATATACCACGTGAGGATTTCAGCGCTGGAAGAAAGTCTGTAGTGTTGGGTGAAAATTCTTGCACCCTCTAGCATGGAAGAGTGAGATGCACTCACTAATGCAGTGAGACAGAGAGACACCATATCCCTCCCCTGTGCTGTGGTGTGTCCAAGGCAATAAAGGGTCTTCCTCCTTGCCTGCCATATAGAAACACCTCTTATTTATTTGTAATTGCAGATACCTAGCTGATGAGGACTGCCTCGTACTTGACAGTAAGACATTTCAGAGCTCTTGAGCTTTAAAAAGCAGCTTCAGTCCTGACTTTCCTGGTTACCATTGCCTTGAAGCTGCAATGGCGTGGGTGTGAGGAGGGAAAGCGAGTGACTCCTCCAGCTTTGACCATTTTTACGTGGCCCAGTTTATCTGAATTTGATGCTTTCACATTCAGATTTTTTGTGTTGTTACCGTTCAGCTTTCGTCTGCAACAATCTTGCATAATTTGCTTTGTAAGTAAGTTCAAATGTTGATATGTCTTTACTGAATTTGCCTTATATAATGCACCATGCACATGCATTTCTTTTTGAAACTCTGATGAAAAGAACTGTTAATAAAGACCATTTAGTTCTTTAAAGTAATCAAAAAGTAACATTAACAGACTGGTTGTGAAATGAAATATTGAGGTTTTTTTTTCCTAAGAAATTGCAGAAACATTTATGTGGTTGGAAATAATTATATATGTTGGTGTGGTTTATACAACATGGATATTTAATTGCTTCACTGACTCTTTGTTGAAATGCTATTATTTATAATAAACTTCTGCATGTCCAAAACTGGCTGCAGCCATCTTAAAAAATGTAGACAAGAGATGTAACAAATTGATCCCACTTCCAAAGAGTAGCCATCCTGAGATGACTGATGTAAACTTGCCTGGTGACATTAAGCTGGCCCCTGATCTTTTCCAGAAGTCTATAAAAAGAGGTGGACAAAGCTGAAGAAAGCATTTGGTGAGCAGGACCCACAGCACTTGTGGCACGGAAACATCCCGAAAAAACATCATCGCGAACTGTACAAACATTGAGAAACACTATCCGTTTATCTCTCTGGGTATAACAGCAAGCAGAAACCTTCTGAAGGAGATGACATCAAGGCTAGAAAGGTATCCACCAGAAAAGAGTCTCCACAGCCTAGGAGATACAAAGATGCACAGCACCTCTGTGAGACAGGGTTCTTGATCAGCCTCAGTCAGACTGCACAGGGGAAGCTTTGGAGTAGTGGATCTGCTGAAACGTTCACTAGAAATTAGATGTCTTTGACAGCAAGAGAAGAAGTGAGCAGGGGAGAAGGGAGAGTAGTATGGGCTGTACCTATGCCTTAAGACAGAAAGAAGATAACACAGGGTAGAAGACTTGTGACCTGCCTGGGTTTAAAAAAGAACTAGTGTTAACCTGTCCAGGAGGGGAATTATGGGCAATTCAAAAGTCCATAGAGAATTCACTCACTCGAGGCATTACAGGATGATTTGCTAGACCTCACCAGAGATTCAAGACCAGTTTCTCACCACTGGGGCTTCCTGGGACTTTGATGCAATAATTCATAGGACAGATTTACAGGGCAGCCAGAAGAGCAATTTAACATCTTTTCTTTTCACTCTGTTTCCTGACTGGCATTGCACACAGGTCCCCCACTTCTTTGGTTCAACTGAGGCTCAATCCATCACTGATTTATGTATATATAAATCAAGAATGAGATCAGAGGCAGATCCTTTGTATAAAAGAAAAATCTATTTTCAGAGTCTGAGCAAAAATAATACTTATTAAGAGGTTTGACCCAATACCTGATGTATAGAGCAAAACAATATTGTGAAATACAGGTTTTGGATCTATATTTTGTAAATGACATTATCAAATCTAGTGGAGAAATAACAGTCTTAAAAGAAAAGGCAGTGCTGGTTTAAGCTACCCTGACAGTTCCTCTATCCTGGCACGAAGCACTGGAATTGATGAAACAATGCAATTTGACCTTCTGCTTTCTTCTCTGTAAAATATTATCTTTCAAAAAGGAACAAACTGTTTTTTCCTCTTCCCCTCAAATTATATGATTTTTCTGATATCGACAATTATGCATAAAGTAAATTTTCAACATGGTTGCAGGTATGTCGCAAAGGGAAGAAATGAGAACCGTAACTACTTTGGAAAAGTTATGTTTTGTTGGTTTGGTTTTTTTTACGTAATAAACCTATGTATCAACCAGCTCTGAATTACATGGCATTAGAAATAAGAAAATATGGAAGCAAAAAGCATGGAGGGAAAAAAATCACAACTGCATGGAGAAGCCAGGCTGAAGGAAGTTAGATTACGTAATTTACAATCCAGAGTTCCCTACCCCTGCATATCTTACCCCACCCTTCCCTTGGTGTTCCTTCATCTTCTGTTTTTTGTGGCTTTCAGCCTGCCTGCACCCACCGTGAGGATGAGGCCTTCAGCTTGCAGTGGGGGGTTATGTGTTACCTGCTGTGGAGATGAACACTGCAGCCACACGTTTCCTGCCACAATTTCACCTGAGAAACATGTTTAATGTGTCTGCTGCCATCACCTAGGAGCATCTCCTTGGGTCCCTCTGCCTCTGGAGTGCACTTCGATCATCCTGACAGGTACCGTTTGCCTGCGGGAGTTAGGGTCTGAAAGTGAACGTGCTTTCCTGGCAATTGAGGCAGTCAAAGCCTAGTCAGAATTTCGTAGTTGCCTCTCTTCCCACAGCAGAAGTTGCGAATGTTAAGGACTACGTGGATGCTATGTTAACTAGGTGTGACAAGGGCCACCCTAAGGCCCTACCACATCATCCTCTGTGACGGGCAATTACTAGTACCTTTCTGCCAAATATCTTTCTCCAGACAATGCTTGGCCACAGTTCAGGACTGTAAGAGGAGACGGGGGCTATTCCTAGCAGTCACCACTAAAGAGGTCCTCCTTTTTGAGGGAAAGCAGAGTTCAGGCATGTGGAAACAAGCAGCACCAAGGCACCAGGGCTCAGACCGAGCTGCTTGGTCCTCTTCCATTTCATTCACTAGTATAAATATAATAAAAATATAGTAATAGAGAACTAGTATATGAAGAAAAATAACCATTTTTTCATCAGTGGGATTACCGTAGGAGAGTTATAGGTCATATAACACTGTCATTGACAGTGCGTCATTTATCTCTTCTGTGCATTTTTTTCTTTTTTATTTAAACACAGATGAAAGTTCAAAACTAAGTAATGACATACTGTTCATTAGATAGCATGCCGCACCTAGCCGCATTCATGGTCACGCTGCAGCCCAGTAACAAAGTGCTTCAGCTCACATCACTGGGGTGGCGTGTGGGGGACAGCAGCTGGACTGCTGATAACCTGGCACTGGTTGAAGACACTGACCGTGACAAATTCCCAGAGTACCCTTAAGATGGGAAGTTGTGTGTACTGAGTTTGGACACGTTTGCGGAAATTTCTCCCTCAAGATCCGGAGGGATGATCCCAGCCTGAAGCTGCTAATTGTTAACCAATTAGAATGTGAAAAACAAGTGTTTGACCTATAAGCTAAGGCCGCGCTACCTTCTACTAGTACCTTCGACTATGTATAAAAGGCACACCCTTTGTGTAATAAAGTAGCCATTTTTGAGCCATTTTAATCATCATTCAGGTGTGTTGTGTCCGTCTCTATGACAGTAGTGAAGGCACGCGCGCGGTCGTCTGACATCTGTTCCAAATTTCATCCTAAAGAGAGTTTGTAGGTCAGCTGTTGGCAGCACATCTGGTACAGCAAAGCTACTGGAGAAAACTGGGGCTTGTGGCTCTCAGCTGGTACTGGGACACCTGTGAAAAGGGACACAGGGAGCACAGCACTTACTCTGAACTGGAGTGACTTTACCCGAGGTTCGGACTCTCATATTACTAAATCCCACCAACAGAAACCCAAAGAAAATATAGCCACTATTTAGACACCAACACTGAAGGTGACTAAAGAAGCTCCGTGACTTCACTTGATGATCAGCATATGGCTTTTGGCTGAGAGAAGAGCACAGCTCACACGCTGCTTTCTGAGAAGAAAATTCACACTATTGCAAAAGTTTCTACCACTAGTTTTAAAAAGTTAGAGAACCATTGTGGAAGGGCACATATTATATAATTTTGCATAGCAGAAGTACAGCTAAGACAGCTTTAAATAGTAACCATTTCAAATAGTGTCTTCACAGACCGTTTTCAGAGTGTTATTTTCACAGCAATAATGTCTGCATTCATAATTACAGTAGCAAGTTCAAGGCTTCTGGAAAACGAGGGTGAAAAGATAGAATAAAAGATTGCATGTGGGGAAATGAGATTGAGAGAGTTACTCAAGCACTGAAGTGATAATATATTCTTATATTAATCTGAATAATTTCCTAGTTCCTATCTTAATATGTAGAATAGGGAATTCTGTGTCCCTAATGTACTGATTTAGTCAGAAAATTCACCCATGCTGTTTTATACAAAACACTGAAACAGACAGAACCACTTTCCATTAGTGTTCACATTTTTCCCCCAAAGCATCTACTTACCATTAATATAACTGCTCTACATTGTCCCCTTATTGTCCTGGATATGAATAAATCATCAGCCTTATTTTATTAATGAGGCCTAGCTAACAATATTCCCAAATTGACTGTGCTCTTGTATCTTGCAGTATTATAGATAGGTGCATGCTGTACTTTTATTCCTGCACCAGGAAAGTCTGGAAGCTGCAGTGAGGAGATTATGTAGCGTTCATTGATAAACAAAATCTGTTCCAGGCAAAGCTGGAAGGAAAAAGTCAACTTCAGCTTCTGATTTATTCTTTCTTAAGTGCTGGAAACTTTTTGCTGATTTCACAAGTTAGACTTTGCATTTACAGTAGATAGCACCTTTTATGTAAAGTATTATAATGAAAAGCCTTAAGCATTCTTGAGCACTAATAGGTATTCCTGAACCCCGTTAGAGAAGATCGGTGCTGGGAGCTGCAGTAACTTGACACATGGGGATCAGCAGCAGCCAGAAGAGCTCTGCACCAGTGCTGGGAGCCCCTGTGGTTTCACGTGGGTGAAGGGAATATGGCAGGTTCTTCCCATGCCCTCAGTGTCCCGTCTCCCTTGCTGGGCATTTAAAATCTTTTGGGATGCACAGCAGCAAGCAGAAGTGCATAACTTCCTTCTGGCTGCAGAGCTGGGCAAAGGTGAACTTACTCTGGCCCAGAAACTGCACAAATACACATTAAACTAGGGCACAGTGCGGAATTTATCTAACTTTATAAATCTGGAGTCAATGCTTTTTCTGGGCCACAGGCAAAGCAGCTTGCATCCATACTCGCTCATGGAGACAGGTCAAAAGTACCTAATAAAAATGCCAACTTCATTCTGTTTCACATCAGTCATACTAGCAAGATGTAAGCAAAGGGATGCCAGGCAACAGTATTATAACGGCACTTGGATTTGTCAAATTACGTTATTTCCTTCTCATGTTAACCACCCATCCTATGAGTTGGTCCTGTCAAATGGGATGTCAGTGAGCCTGGGGCCTTGGCTTGCCCAGTTTCCATCCATTCCAAGCACCTGTGCACACAACTAGATCACAAAACACGAGTCTGATGCCGATACACAAAAGGAGTTGAACCACCTCTCTCAGCCATGCTGCTCTGTAGGGCTAACACAAGCATTTCTGCTTCTAGGCCACCAATATGGCAATGAGTCACTCAGGGAGCAAATGTGCGGAGCAAAACGGCAGTAAAGTCCTATTGCAGGACAGACCTTACGGCATTTTTCTTCATTTCTGGCACCGATTTGTTTAAGGGATCTTTTATGTTGCAAACTGTGAGGGGAAACTGAAGGGAAGTGTATGAGAAAGCAATCAGAAACAGCTAAGGTAAAGTCAGTGAGGAAAGAGGAGATATGGAATAGGAAAGAGTAAAAGATGAGAACTGTGGCGAGTGGAAGATTGAAACTGATTTAGAGAAGACATTACTAGGAGAGCTGCTGCACAGACCACAAAACCCAAGAAGAAAGCAATATAAAACTAGAATTCTAGTCAGACTTCAGATGAAAGGGAAAGCCAGGAGAAATGTATTAACAGCTGTGCTACTGCACCTGCTTCTGAGAGCTCCCTGCTTGAACTCAGTGACAGGCCTATCCTAAGACATTTAATTTTGGCCTTTGGCCTCCAAACTGATTTACCACAATATCTGCCCCACCTGACTGAGGACAGAGAGATTATCTTATAAACAGGACACATCATCACAGTTGCATGGATGATTTTCTCACCAGCTTTTACTCCCAGCTCTTTGCATATTTTTGTTTCACTTTTTGACATGAGAACAAAGAGCTTGCAGTATATGTTTTCTGCCTTTTCACTACATTTTGGAAAATTATCACTGCAGCTATTTACTCGAGCTATGGTGATATACACATACGCACACAGTGGATCTTTCTTGTGTATCTCACGCTATGTACTTTATTCCCATAACAAACAAGTGGTCCCTCTTGCATTACTCACTCCATGAATCCAGATACTCTTGAGAATGATGCTATATAAATACTCAGATAGATAAATCAGCAAGATATTTCTTTTCTCCGTACTCTGATAGGAAGGAATCTGGGGAGCACACATTCCTCAATAATCTCTCTTTGTTTTCATAATAAAGTATCTTTCTACCACTCCAGCAAGAAAAGACAAGAGGTATCTGGTGCCAATGAACTCTTGTACTTGCTTAGAATACTAGAGTGCTATTGTTTTTAATATTTAAAGCCGCAATGTTGCCATGTAACGGGGAAAATAGCTTTTTGTGTTTAAATATTTCATGGCTTGTTGGGAGTCCAAGTACAAGAAGACTTTCTTTAGTATGCTAGAGGCCCACTCTGACTGAAAAGATTTTTGTTAGCCATTGAATGTGTTAAAATTGCTCTGTATTGCAGGAATTTATTAAGTATGATTTGATTCATTCAGAGACCATGTAGGACTGGAAGGTAACATTTTTATCTTTTCACATTTGCACAGATTTTTATATATGACCTATGTTGATCTTTTTAATATGTTTTTCTATGTTGGTGAAATTTTTTCATTTGATATTGGAACTCTAGTTTAGTATTTTATAATGATGCCTTTTAAAAATATATATTTCCTTATAAACCACTCCCTCATTGCAGACTTCTAGAACTGGTCAGTATCTGAAATAAAAGCTTCATTGTGTGTATTGGCTACTGATTGCTACTTCAGTCTCACACATATTGCTCTGAAGGGTGCCAGCAGTCTTGGAGAAGAGCTACAGCCCACTTAGCTCCTGTGGGGTATGTTCAGGGTGACTCTAGCTCCAGACGCAAAAATATAGTTGATTGTTTCCTTCCCAATCGATTTTTTTGATGCTTGACTAGACATTTTGTTCACTTTCCAGAGCAGGATTGTGTATGTGGTTCCATAGGCAAAATTAGCTCTAAAAGTCCAGTGTCTTGCAATCAGAATAACTAGCATTCAAACCTTTCTTCTGATCTCAGTGATTTTTATTCCGAGTGCAATAAGTACTGTCCTCATCTAGGAGATGGATTTTGCCACCTGCTTTTCACAGAGATCCAGAATGGTAGGTTTATTGTGAAATTGAGGAAGAGGGATGATGTAGAGTAACACCTTGGGAATAGTGACAGTGCATCAGAGTACACATAAATATTTAGGTATAACAAACATAAAAACCTTTGAAAGCTTGGAGAAAATCAAACTGTCCTCATGAGCTTCTCTAAGTTACAGGAATATTTGCATAGAATCCTAATGCTAATGAAGTATTTTAGGGGAAACCATAATTAGTATGTTCAGAGATGGAAAAAATATATAGAGGATAATCATCCTGCTGACAAACACATTTGTTTGCTTTTCACATTAAAAGTTAATGATCTGTGCTGGCAAGCAGAATGAAGTACAGATGATGTTTTGAAAGCACTCATACCAGATGTTGGTTCAACATTTACACTAGTTTTATTTCCATACTCTCTTATTCACAGATCACTCCCAAACGTCTGCAAGGTTGGCCTCAGGGCTATGGTTGCAGGACACATGCTTCCCTGAGGCTCGGCCCTTGCCTTGCTGCTGCTGCCAGCCACCCCTGCCACTGGCCACCCCAGGCAAGTTGGAGCTTTGTCTATCTCAGCCTCAAAATTTGCAAGTGAAAAATGGATTCTATACTTGCTCACTCAATCCAATTCATGAAGAGCATCATGTGGATGTCACAACACTTTTGAATATAATGCTATCCCCTCCCTGGCACTGGAATTTGCAGCCCTGAACTGAATTCATTCACCATCTCTATGACATGCGGACACTGATGGGCACCTCGCAATGCGACTAGTGAAAGACAATATAACAAGAAGACATCATCCAAAAGGAAAACAGAGGGGCAAAGCCCATGTATTTTCAGCTTTACTCTTTCCAATTTCTGGGCATATAATTTATTCTTAAAAAAATGATGAGACCTGCTTTCATTTCACACCCACAGGTCCAGCACACTGACCTAGAATATGGGAAGTCATGTTCAATTTCTTTTTCTGCCTGAAGGGATGTGAATCAAGATTTGCACAAGCAAGTGACTTGGCCACTGTGTTAGTCTGGGATAAATGTGTTGAAAATTGCTCGTGCTCCTTCACTGTGCACAGAGAAATCGAAAATTATTTTGACTTAGAAAGGAAGCGACTCTCACGATGACTCTATATTCTCGTGCTTACAGTAGAGAGGAAAATGTGGAGTCAGCTATCCAACAAATACTTGCAATGGAGTTTAAATATATTTAAATATGTATTGCAAGATGGATACTGAAATTCCTGATTTTTTTATCCCAGATGAATGTCACAGTTGATGGACTTTAAAGTCAGCCTTTGCTCTCTTTAACAGGTATCACCGGACTAAGACAGCAACAATATATTTACAAATGGCAGCTATGTCTGTGCAGCCACGTGGCAAACGTAGGTCCTCGTGGACACACTGGCTTCACCTCACAGGAAAAGTGGTGTCTAGCCCTGCAAACAGAAATCATTGCAGCGCCGGTGGGGTGAGTGTGCTGGGTACAGAAAGGTCAGTGGGATATTGGGTGTGTGAGCATCTGCCGTGGTGCAGGGCACAGAAGGACTAGGCGAGCTCACTTGCTGCACCTGAAAGAGTTTCGAAGGGGATAAGACACCCCAGTTCCTGGTACCACCAGGACTGTACTGTGGAATTCTATCCATAAAAATGAAGCTGTTAGATAAGAAGACAGGAGGTGAGAGGGAGTGGAAAGTGTGAGAATGAGGGGGAGTGTTTCTGCAGAAGCTGAGGGGAGCAAGCATGAGGGGTTGTGGACATGGGGCAGCACTAACCAACTAAATACCCAAGAAAGATGGATTTAAGATCCACTCTTTTCTTCTGTCTGCCTCTTTGGGAGCTGCATGTGAGCCCAGAGGCACTGCTACCACAGGACTGCATTGAGAGAGAACCCACTGCGATATTGCTGCAGATCCTTGCTTTGACCAGGTTACAAAGTTCCCAATGCAAAATATGCCTCGAATTTCAGATGATCCCAGAAAAGTATCAGCCAAACGTATACATCTGAGAGTAATATTTGGCCTGTTGTGCTTTGATCCTTCAGTGAATATTGAATTTTAACTATTAATAATACATGACAAGTATTCAACAGCAATCACACATCACCTTCACCATGAAAAATAAACTTTCCCCAGTTTTGTTGCTTTCTTGAAGTCATAAATATATCAGTCTATGTGCTGAATTCTTCCCTGTAAAAGAGCTGGAATTTTGCTTTCTGCTAATAATCCTCTTCACTGTTGTGACTACAGAAATTGGTATACTTTGGCTGAGATTATCTGAAAATCAACGTCCAAAGACATTAGTCATACTAAAGAAATTGCAAGCATTATTAGTCCTTAGTTTAATTTTTCAAGTAAAATGACAGTCTACAAAACAATGGGGTAATGACCTGTGATTTAAAACTGGTATGGAGTGGCTAATTATATACAAGCAAAAAATCTTAATGAAACAACAGTGACTGAGTGTCCTGGGTTTAGCGCTACACTGAGTAACTGAGTAAAAAGTGACAGTATACGCAGCACATTTTCTTTCCTGAATAGCATAATTTGGTGATGGTACAAGTCTGTATCTGCCAACATTATTTTTCATGAATTCAGTTGCCACTTACAGTTTTTCTTCTGGAAAACCTAAAGCAGGTCGCTTATGCAGGTTGCAGCGAGTTCTGAGAAATATCAGGTTCATATGTCTCCTCCTCCCATTTGACTTGTTTGGAAGGACCCAGCTGTGTTCTTGCCCATACAAAAAAAATAAAATTATATAGGAGGACGACCATGGCTGCTCTATGGGAGAAGTTAAGCTAGAAACTTGAAGAGCTCAGGCAGAAAGGATGAGCGTAAAGTATAGGGCACAAATTTATAATTATTTAACTTCTATTATTCATAGATAATTAGTTGCAGGAATAACCTTTCCTGTTCTAAAAATATGGATTCATTTTAGCAATCTATGAGGAACAGAAGCCTACTAAATTAGAAACAAGAAAAAAAAAAATATGACATTTTTCCAGAGGAGATTTTGTCAAAATCCAAACAATTTCACAGGGAAATAAAAGTCCATTTCATATCTTGATGACATAAATGGAAACAAAATTAAACAATTTTTTTCATATTTTTAAATATGCCATTTCAAGGTGAAACAAATGGTGAAACTGATACTGTACTAGAGAGACAGAAGTTTAATTTTCCAAACATCCATGTTAGAAACTATAAACTAAAGTGAAATTAAATAGTCTGCTTTTATTGAGTCAGACCTCAAGTAATGCAATCCAAATAGAGTCAATGTTAGAAGTGGTCAGGAATTTTTTGATGAAATCTTTTTGATCAGCAAGAAATACCTCCAACTAAGCTGAAGACTTTTTTGGGAAGTAGTCAGCTGAGAAGTATTTGCAGTAAAATAAAGTCCAAGGTGTATCAGAAATTTACGAGACTTCTTGCCAAATTTTCTAATGGTTTGCTTGAAAGACAAACTTGAGTATGTGGCTCAGTTTCTTTATCATGTGAATTCCCTCATCATAGATACTCCTGGGCTTTCAGGGCTTTACTCCTATGGCAGTCCCACCATAAGGCTGCTCATGAGACGTGAGAAGTCCCTAAAAACTGCAGCCCCTGACCAAGCCCATCATAACGCTGCTTTGCACCAGTGAGGAGATGCAGGGGAAACAAGAAAAGTGTGGGCACTTCCTCTCTGACCCCTCACCTCAGTGAGCTTTGAGCTGAGGGTCTCTGATTACTCCATTAGAGAACTGAGCAGTTGCTTCTCTATTTTATTTTAGAAAAACGGAGAACTACTCACTTCTCCCCAAAACAACATATTTTTCAGAATGATGTTTACATCAAGATTTTCTACTTTTTTTTTGCTACACTGAAGCATGTTCATTTCGTTTGATATGTGGGATTTACAATGAGATAGAAATCCTGTCTTTAAAATACCTTTACCTTATGGTCTCAGGGAAGACGTCAACTCCTATGGGAGGACACCTGACCTAGAGAAGTTGCTACCTACCCCACATTCTTCTAACCCAAGAGTTTCCAAAAGCCAGAATATGAGATTTTTCTTCTTTGAACTGATATCAGCTGTTGCTAGCAGCCTAAGAGAGAAGAATAACAATAGATCATGCTCGTCCTATGTAACCTTCATGTCTGTGCTAACTATCTTGTAGATGTATTAAACTTTCACGTTGTTATAAGCAAAATTCATTACCAAGATAACTAAACACTATGCAAATTACATCAACAGATTGACTCACTTCTATTGTAGGAAGTCAACTTTTATTTTTTCTCCCCTATATTAGCAGAGATTTCTTTAGAGTGATAACAGCAAGCTCAGGGACTGCAGAGCTTGATGCAGTTGTATTTGTGATGGGGAACGTGCAACTCTTTATTTTATCCAGATTAATACTGCCATCAGTTTGACCCTGTCTTTTGCATTAGATTTCCTCCCTCCTTTCTCAGAAATATCAAGTAAACTGACTGTCTACTTATGCAAAACACTCATTAAAGATGAAATAATCAAGCAGCATTTGTGAGATCAACCATAATAATACAGCACATGCTTTTGTTCTACACCAACAAAATTTACTTCTTCCCCTTCACCCTACACAGACCTCTATGACTCCATCTGTAATTGACCATTGCTGCTGTTTGTTATCCATGGAAGTAAAATATTTGCTACGGAGAACTTTACTTTGGCTTGACACTGCTAAATATATGTAGACCTGAAAAAGCACACCAGCAAAGAAATTCTGTGACAGACTTTCAAGCAAATGCTCATGGATCACATTAGATTTACTTAAAATTAAATCCGAAATTGGTGTGTGGGTGGTAATTTATCATGAGGGACAGACTGAAGCAGACCTCTTACCACACAATCTGCTAGGAATATCTAGCCTAAAAATCATGAGTTTCCATCAGGAGGGAATAAAAAGATGTGGGAAGAACGCCTAAAAAGCCCACACAGACAGATCTTGGGTTCAGAGAGACCCAATCGTATCGGCCAAAAATCCTGGAGCTAGGACTCCATGGAGGTCCACGCCTGCTGCTGTGATGTTTGGGAGCAGAGGAGTGTAGGGAGGAGGTGAGGTCTTTCAGCAGATGTACTGGTATGCTCACCATAGCACTGCAGGACTGTATCAAGGGAAAATTATTTATCTTTGACTCTCTGTCAGGGTTTTCAGTAGCTGAGACTTTCTGCTCGTGAAATATTTCGTTGGTGTGCAAATTGCTCTCTTGTGCTGCTCTTCTGAGCTTTCACATGCTTCATCCAGCACAGTCTGACAGACTCCACAAAAGTCCAGTGAAATCAGATGCATGATGCTAGAAAGTGATTTGCCAAACCTCATTTATATGAAAACTATCTCAATATGGTTAATGTTGTGGCGATCCAAAGCCAAAAGTAATCTTCTATTCATGAATACACTTATTCATCCGCTATACTGTCTTTGATGGCTAGGCACCAATAATTTAGCAAGTGACACGTTCTGACATTCACTCCAGAAGTTCTGCCTGTCTCAACAGTATAGCAGCACCAGTAATACAAAGTACATTGACTCTCTTTAGAGCAACATCATTTATGCATGACATGGAATAATGCCTAACAGGAGCAATGAAAGGAGGAAAAGTGCAATGAGCTAGTGTGTATACGATATGACCTTGTTAACATTTCACCATGGCATAATCTTTTTGTACTTTCAAACATGGTAAGTTAATGCATGCCACTGTGAGACACATTGGAACTGACAGACAGACGTGCATTTTAAGAACCTGGTTCAGCAATTGTCACTTTATCATTAAGTAAAATGCATAATGGACTGAAGAATAGAGAGTAGAAACCTTATAGAAACAATAAAAATCCTTCCTTGTGTTTCTCAGAATATATGCAAATACTCTGCAGCTTCCATTTGCTGAATTTGATTAGAATAATCTAAATGAGAAACGTGTGTTATGACATACAACTGAGAGTTTAATCTAGGAATCATGAATATTGGCATTAAAGACTGCCAATTACTTGTGAATCTGAGGACTTGGTACCCAAACAGAAAACATCCAGACTGGGAAGCGAAAGCCAGTTTTGCAAAAGATTATATAGTTCAAACTTACCGTATATTTAACACAGGATGTCACTTAGGAATAAACCTGAAAAGAATGAATGGCATGTGCGTAGGACACACATTTTTAAATGCTATCACTATATAGGCTGACTTATATTTAGGATTTTGAAGCTGGTAAAGCATTTTCTTCACCACTTAGATGATAGAGTGACTTGACTAAGCAGGAGTTGTCAAGCGGATGTTTCATGACACAGCACAAATATGCCACCATCAGCTCAGGGTAAAAAACCAAGACAGACAAGCCTTTCACATTAAATACTGCACTGACAGAGAGCAACCCTGTTGCATACATTTGGGGTAATTCTGATGGCTGAGAATACTCAGCAAAATTGCTTGACATTTATGTAGCAGAAGAAATTCCTATTTTTTTTTTTTTTGGAGGGGGGAGAAAGAACACTGTCCCATCGAACAAGCAGTGCAGTCTTGATTGTGTTCTTCCCCTGTAATGTGTTTCACTCTCTTTCTTGACCAAAATGTACTAATTCAAAAAGAATAATTTTTTTAATATTCAACTTACAATTCAATTGCATAGACTGCATTTGGCATTTAACTTCTGTGAAGATCATCCTGCTTGGCTGTAAGTTTTAAATAGATTGAAAATCCATTTGTTTTCTTGCTTCTATTCAACAGCAACTCTAGTGCCACAAGCCTCAGTCATTCTGTCAACAAATTGTATAGTAAGTGCTCTGCGTGTTGTTTCTTTCAGTCCTTTACTTGAGTAAAGCAACCCATAGCATAAAAAATCATTGTCCTCCTCTTTTGAATCATTAAAATTGCTCTTGCTTGAGCATATAAACATATTCAGATTTGGCTAAAGATGTGGTGTAGAACCAAATATTATATTTATTTTTGAATTTTAGAGCAATGGGGTACTGGTGAAAGGAATTTGTAATGGCACGACATTTGAAGAGAACTGTAAGACTCCTGAAGTTTAAAAGATGAGCAACTAACTTTCTAAATAAACAACAGTGGCCCTGAGTGGGACCTGGAATTCTTATGTATGCTAGGGATAGGAAATACACATTTTCAAGAAGTAAATGTTCTTCATTCTTTTATTGGAAATCAGAAAATTTGAGGACCAATCGAAATACTTGTACTACTACTTTTTTTTTGCTCTAATGATGGAAAATACACCAATTACTCCTACATGTGTGGGTTTAAAGTAAATGAGGGTAGATTAAGACTAGATATAAGAAATATTTCTTTTACAATGAAAATTATGAAACAGCGGAACAGAGAGATGGTATAAGTTCCATCTCTGGAAACATTCAACGTCAGGCTTGATGGGGCCCTGAGCAACCTGATCTAGTTAAAGATGTCCCTGTGCTCTGCAAGGGGGTTGGACTAGATGACCTTTAAAGGTCCCTCCAACTCAAAGCATTCTATGATTTTATGAAATTTACTCTAAAAAAAATAAAATGAGAAATAGGACACTGCTGTAGAGAGAAGTTTGCTACCCATAGAAGAAATAGTAATTTTCCCTGACAGGTTCTCTATGAAATAGAAAAGGGGAAAAAAAGAAAAAAAAATAGAAACTGGAAAGCATCAACAAGGTTGTCTTGTAAACCAAAAGAAAGGTTATCCATATGCCTCTGCATCTGAAATGGTATCTAGAGCTGTAATGCACAATAAATTACTATTTCTAGATTAAAAGCTTGAAAATGTACGACACCCCTGTATGTGTGTTCATGGTAATGTAATACAACCAACAAAGTATTAAATGCTAACAGTAAATTTGCTCCACAATATACGGGAATTATAGTTGCCATAACATTGTAAAGTTTAGTTACAGAATAAAAGCACTGGAAATACCTAATAATTTCATTGCGAATAGTACTTATTGTTGAAAGTGGTTTAAATCACTGAAATGAAATGGTAAATGCAGCATTAAAATCAGTAATAACATCTTTTTAGACATTACTCCACCCTTTTTTCTATTTTCATTCTAAAGAAAACCATTTCCCATAATTTTTCTTTATTTTTTTCTCAAGGTTCTAGTTTTTCCATGACAAGCCTTCCAAAAGGACTGAAGAAAGCACTAAGGAGGCTGTTTTTCTGAAAGTTTTCAAATTCCTTTCTGTGGCCATAAATCATGGAAGAAAACTTGTTAAGAAGTCTGAACGCGTAGACTGTTTCTACAGCAAGCCTCATAGAAAAAAAGAGGGAAAGAATGGAAGAAGGCATAGCACTGGCTCCAGCTCTGAAAAGTAAAATCACTAATCAGAATTGTTCTGTTTAGCTCAAATCAGGACAATCTAATGAACTGTATTTTTAAGGGTTGTCCTTCTATCAGGAGATCAGAAGTGAGGCAAATGTTATTTTCAGACCCGGATCTGGATCTTCATTTTCTCTTTGGTATTCAAGTCAAGATTTTCTAGTAGTTGCTCGACAGGGAAAGGGATCTTCTGTAAAATGTAGATCCCAAATGGAAAATTCCCGAACTCCTTGTTGATGTTTGACTACTAGCTGCAAACCTGAATTCACATCTGACCTTCAGAAGAATTTGGGATGTTTTTTTTCTTTCATTTTTTTTCCTGTCTTAGGAGGGTGTGTCACTCCTCTTCACAACCACAGCTGCAGCCAGGATACTTCATCTGATGGTTTCTCTTACCGTGAGATGCATTTTTCATGTTAACATGCTGGATTTATTTAGTAATGACAAGGAGAAGGCTTGCTTTTCTTTTAAATATTCCTCAAGTAATCCCCAACTTTAATATATCTTGAAGATTTTTCTAGCTCATTAATTATATTCATCCCAATATCATTACCGAAGCCATCAAATTCTTTCACAGAAATGATATCTTCCAAAAATGGCAGAGACGCATTAAAGAGGTTGGAAAAAAGAATCCAGTATTTGGGCTCCACTATTGTTATGGTTATGGCTATGGTTATTGTTTGTTATTGTTATTGCTATTGCTATTGCTATTATTCACCCAGTGAAATCAGTATACTAAAGGAGAGCTAAATGTCAATGGTTGCTTCCCATTAGGTGTTTTGTTTTAAGTCTGTGTATTAGCAGTGATGGATAAAGCTCTAGAGGTTTGGACGTGAGGTTGTTTCTGTAAAAAAACTTGCAGTTCATATCTCTATCTGTTTCTCCCTGTGATCAAAACCAGACTAAAAGAGGAAACTCACCTCCCTGGGGAGAGTGATGGGTGTTTGAGCTTTTAGAATAGATGGACTCAGTTAAAAAAATGAGACTGATATCTCAATGATCCCTGGAACTTGTTTCTGAAAAATTAAAAGCAGGATTCATCTTCCATATTTCTATTTGCAGCTGTTCTGTGCTAAGTGCTAAATCTGCCTTAATCATTTAAGCTGAGCTAAATTTTGGTGGCATATGAGAGCCGTCATGAGACATAAGTTCCTTCCCCTTTATTCATCCCCTCTCAATTCTCTCCAAGTTCTCCTTTGCGTATAGTTCCCTTCAAAACAATCCCTGTCTTCAGCAGCACCTTCTAAATTCCAGCACTCCCACTCTTGCTATCCTGGGAGTCTATTACCATTTAATTTCTGCCTCTCCTGTTTGAGTTCCCTGCAGTATGATGCTGAGCTGTCCCCAAAACTCAAAGGAGTTGCACTTAATTTTAGGAAGAGGCCAAAGTAGTGAATTTCAGATCCAGATCCAAATGTGAAGTTTCCTGTGTCTTTGCCCTTTTTTGATACAGCTTTCCAGCTTTGGCACTCCCATACTTATTTCTTACGTACATTCTCCAGTGTGTGGGAGTGCTGTTGTTTGGGTCAGAGAACTGGAATTCTGGAGTCAGGATCTCACATTCTTCTAAATTACTCCCTTCGTGGCCTTTATGACTAGCTGCTAACTTGTTTATTTAAATGACACTGACACAGGGTGTTTCCCTTTTTTTTACTCCAACTTGACACATAGCTGACATACTTTTTGGAAACTCTGTTTATCTAATTTAGAAACCAACAGCACTTCGAAGCTATGAAAATTGGCACAGAACTTCTCAGGTTGGCTTCTGTGAAACAGATGCATATTAATTCAACTGCAGCTTTTGAAAATAAGATGTTAGTACATCCAATTTATCCGTCATCTTCCTAAACAAAAGGCATATTTACTAACCTCACAGGATGGGGTTTTGTTGCTTTTTCCTGCAGACCCAGCTGCCTTCCCAATCTTCTTATCTTCCTGACTCCAGATGCTCTATTCTTCTGATCACCAGGAGGGTTGTCAAAGGTCACAGCCTGCGGATCACTGAACTAGATTAGCTTTGCAAATGACTGTGGTCTTAAACCCTCTCGTCTTAGATAGCAGCAAACTGTTACTAACTTGGTTAACAAGTTTTTTGCCTGTTTATTCTTATCTCCAAAAGTGCTGTTGTTCATCACAGAGCTGTGATGCCTCTTTTTACTGTACTTACCATGTCCTCCAAATTTTGGAAGAACTGCATGCTATTTTACAGTGCGGGAGCTAACCTGAATTAAACACAGCATGTTCTCCACTTTCACTTGTTTTACTTAAGCAAAGAATTTTGTCACAATGATTTTCCTTGCTTATAGGATGAACTATTGATTCAAACCATCACTGTAGAAAAGATATTAACATTCTCTCAGACAGTGCTGGAATTTGGCTCTCAAAATGTACTGGAAAGGCAGAGATAAAATTTGTATTCAAGGCAATTTCTGTGCTGCACGTTGAGCCAAACATCTGAGTTTTCATTTCAGAAGCACCCAAAGATGTTATTGCCAAGTCTCACCATTAAACCAGGAGACATGATTTTTGGTCTTTAATTTTGTTTTTCTCATGGGTTTGCATTTTTCCCAAATCTAATTTACATTTTATTCTACATCTGCCTTCTTAGGGGATCAAAGTGTTCATACACTGTACAAATGTAGGTTTCCACACCCATTCCTATTTTTTCAGTTTTGGAAGGCACTCTATAACACGTGAAATCAGTTTTTCGCAGAGCCAGTAGTAACAGAGGCACATATTTCTGCAGATTAATAATTCTCTTTACTGTAGATCTCATGAATTCTTCTCCTCCCTTTTCTTTCTTCCCTCATGATTTCAAAGTCCACCCAGTGATTTCAGTGATCAAGTCACATTTATACAATTATCTGCTTCAAAGACATTTTTAAGGAGAAAATTTAAAAAACAAAATAAAAGATGAATTGGCAACATGAACAATTTCCTCTTCACTTTAATCATTACCATAACCATTTAGAAAAAAATAATCTTCTGATTTGAAGTGGAAAACATCTTTCCTAACTTGGTGGTATGCACCACTACTATTATCACCGCCACAAAAAGCAAGGGTAGAAACCAGAAATGCTGCATAAATCTAGATCAGTCAGCTCCACAAAAGAGGATTCTTTTGAGAACAGAGTTATTTAAGGTTTCCTGTCCCTAACTTTAGCATTCTGAAAGTTGTGTGTTCTGAGTTAGTCATGTAGGCTTTCTCTGCATGCAATGGAGAGAGACATGTATTTCCCATCCGGCACAGATGAGTATAGATCACCCTCTGGAACCGGCTGTCTCTCTCCATAGATTTGAAGTCGGGCAAAGAGCCTGTTCTTCACATGCAGCGGTGTGCTTAAGAGTGGAGAAGGGGGTGCTGGGGACCAAGGAATACAGACCATATGGTTGTCTAGAGGGGCAAAGGAACTTACATCAAGGACTGCAAGTTTATTTTCTGGTAGTCGTGGCTCTCTCTGCAGGCAATGAAGAGAAACATATATCTCCGATTCTGCACAGATGAGTATAGATCACCCTCTGGAACTGGCTGTCTCTCCCCATAGATTTCACAGGCACCTATATGACTGGCTTTAGAATAGATGTCAGCTTTGTGACGGGTAAATGTAGATGAGATGAATGCCGGTCTCCCTGTTTTCATAATCATGTAGTTAAATTATCACCGTGTACATAATATACATCTACTTGTGCATGTGTATCACTCTACACACATATATATATACGTATAAATTCACACAGACTTCAGAGTGTTTTCTTGCAATTGAACTTTAAATTGATCTAAACTGCTGTCTTTTAAACTGAAACCAAACATGCATTTGTTTGTTCCTCGCAATTCAAGTTGGTCCAGTCAAAATGATTTACTACAAAAGGTCATCACACCCATGTAATGATACAAACATGCCCAGATAATAATTTGACCATAACACGACAAGATTAAAGTGGTGCTGGGGCCAGGGAGAAGCACCAAGCCAGTGCAGGGAGCAGGAATTACAAATGCTCAAGCTAGTAATGGTGCCTGAGATCTTATATACAATTACTGGAGCAGTTCACAGTCTTTATCAGCATTTTGCTTTACAAACCAAAAAAGGCTTGAGTCAAAACAACGAAGCACTTCTCTCTCTAGTCCTTTAAAGAAATGCGAGATATTGAGAACATCCAAGTATTTCTAAACCTCCTCTGAATTCCTTTAAAGCTACCAATTAAAAAAAATTATGGTAAAAATGTTCGATTAAATGTATTAGTAGTTTATTATATTATTAAGACATACCTGTAGTATGATGTATTATTAAGTACATAGAGCAGCTACTGAGTCAGTAGCCATGATCTGATATATGCAGATGATATGAAAACTGGCCTACCCAGGTGAGATACAGAGTGTACAAAAAAATCAGGGCCAGTACAGCCAAAGGTTGGAGCCTAAGCAGAGCCGACGGGACAGTGTGGCATGCATTTTTCCTGGAACCTCAACACAGATGGTAGTTCTAATTACAGGCTACCAGCCTCAGCATTTCTCCTTCACGCTGTTTATATTTTGATTTGTCTTCAAATGATATAGCTCTTCTTTGGCACTATAAGGACAATAAAATAACAGTCTGAGGGTGCTGTTACGATTTCTCAACAGTGAGCAAAACAATATATGTGGGTGAAAAGCTATTTAATTTTATTTTTTAAACACTTGAAAGCTCGCAAAGTGCCATATATCCTACAAGTCTTTGTGGAAATTGTTAAGTAATGCAGATAATGGCCTTGTTTGGCCTCTGTTAGTAGAAGAGCCTCTTATGGCCGTAAGCAGTGCAATTGCATAGAGGTTGAATCTCCTCTTAGGAATGAAACCTCGATATGAAGAGATGTATATGTATGACATAACCACATTTGGTTTGTTTTCATATTCATGGAGTTCTAGTAGTGCTGGGTACTAGTAAATGAGTGTGCAGTTACCCCTAGACTTTTCTCATCCTGCTTTTTCAGACTTTCTGTGGGCTCTTCAGTGAGAGTGATGGTGAGAACGGTGGGCAATGCTCATCTTCCCATGGTAATGACTATCAGTACACAGCTGGACCACAAATGATCAGGACAGCTGTGACAACCTCCTTCATTTTAGCAGATATGCCTTTGAGATGGTTACACTTTGCCTACTTTAAGTTAAAAATATAATGGAAAAACTGGCAGTATTTTTTATTCATTTACACTTCATGAAAACGGATCACCAGGGATGAATGTTACCAAGAAAAAATTCAGCATAGTCATAATAGCAAACTAGAAAAATAAACAGCAACCATCCTTTACAGAGCTGGTCATCCACTTCAGCTAGTAAAACACTAACAGAAAATACTATGTTACAAAGACGGCATCTTTTCTGTATCATTACTGCTGTATACTACTTTGAATTTCTTTAAAAGGCAGGGAGCTGGAATGGGAGAGAAATCCTGGCAGAAGCACAAGCATTTTTTACATGGAGTCCACCCACTAAGATGTTTGTGGAAGCAGCTGTAGGCAGAAGAATGATACAAGTGGGATCTGAAAACCATCCTCAGAAAAGTGAAACAACAACAGCACTCAACTCATTTTCACCTTTACGCTGTACCAAAAAGAAAAGAAATAATGCTGCACTATCTCCAGCCAGAAAGTGTGTTGTGAAATCCTCAGTATTCCTCATAAATCCATTTCAAAAGATGTTTTTGATATGAGGAACATTCATAAAATGTTTAGAAAAGGAGCTTCCTTTTTTTTTCTCATCAAAGTCATTTACCTGCTATGGCAGAAAATCATATCATCAAAATTTACGAATACAGTTATCAAAAATTAGCTTCAAAATGTGATTACAGACCCCAGCAACTTCGTAGAAGTCCACCTGAGACTCTCACTCCTTTTATTGCTAGTCCTTTTTCTGTCTAGCATTAATGTATTCACATCTGTTTTATATCTTTGTGTTGCACTGCCCTTCAGAAGAAAGGTCCTTTTCCTCTGGTAGACATGCTTAGAGAAATAAACCATGTCTTCTCAATGACTTTTTTTTTTTGCTACATAAACCTACCAAAGTCCTTTTAACTTCTGTCATGTGATGGATTCTCCTTTCTCTGGTTATCGTCCTAGTTTCTGCTTTCCCCTACTCCTGTCTGAGTTCACCTTTCAGTGGTGGAGGTAATTCAGACTGCTCTGACAGTGCCCCATTTAATTATGTCAATAGCTCTTTAACCACAAAACAAATCCATGGCAACACTTTAAATAAAAAAACACACAGAGACGCAACATTCCTGTTTGCTTGAAATTCAGATTCATAGGTCACTAAAGATTTAAACCTTATTCAATGGCAAAGCAACTTGATCATTTTTCAGTCAAAGGACATGACCAACCTTCTCAGCATGCAGCCGAGCATATCAGCTTCTTAATGATAGTAAAGAGAGGAAAAATTTACAGGGGTGAGGCTTGTGGGAATGACTGTTCTAAGCTGAAAAATTGCATATTAGCTTTAAAAATATTGCGACAAATCCATAATAAAAGCAAAAATTATTATTTGTATTTTTTGGACCCCGAAGTCCAGTGTGTCCTTCAGTCAAAGAAAGAAATCTGTGTCCCTGACCATCCTGTCCTCCTCAGACATGGGAGGAGCCCAGGATCCCTGCCAGTCCTGTCCTTCTCTTCCTTTCTGTTTTTGTAAAACGCTTTATATACATAAATTTTTGCCTAACCTTTTATATTGTGCTATGTATGTTTTGGGGTTTTTTTAATGTAAAAAAATACCTACCCTGGAAGAGTAAGCTGTGAGAAGGTTTAGTATTTATCCCCATTCAAATGTGTCTGTCTGTTCTGGAGGATGCCAGGTGCTTCAAACACTGCCAAACATATGGCAGGGCTGCGGTGCAGCCGCCTTTGACGGGGAGCTGAGCTAATAGCCCCACATGCATTTCATTTAAAAATATGGACAACTATTCAATCAGAATGAATTTTGTCATCTTGGTCAGGACTGCATTCAATCTGTGCTGAGAGACATGAAAGGACACTCTGCTGCCCATATTTTATAACAATGACTCATTCAGCTGCTATAATCCCAGTCAGATACAGTACAATGCTATTCCTTGCCTGTTTCTTTTCTTTCAGCTGTAACTTTTCCTCTGGTACGCACAAAACTCAGTGGTTGTCAAGAAGGTCTTATTAGCACCTGCTTTAGGGGCTACCTACTTATATCGAAGGCTTTGCACTTTCATATCATTTTTCCCCTCTAACTCTGACCCTTTCTCTCCAAGTATGAAAATGTATCTCATCTTTCCCTTGCAGCTACAGGATAGGAAAGCAGCTATGGTTACAGATCTGTATGATACAACCTTTTTGCCTGATTTGTCTGATGAAAAATGTATAAGCAAGTAGAAAACATTATTATCCCTGAGCAATTCATATACAAAAGCATAACAATCCTACTAACCCCAGCAGAGGCAGCAGATAACTCAGCTATATTATTTTTTGTTTAAAAGGGATTTACCTTCTGTCATGGTTTCCTAGACTGGTTTGAATGCTCATTAAAAGAACAGGATCAAAAAAAAGCCTTAGTGAAATACTAGACTGAGTGAGCAGGGAGCCTCCTCCAAAAAGAAATCAGAAATAATAATAATTGAGATAAATAAACACATAAATTAATCTGTGGGGCTTGTTAGAAAGATATGGTCTGTTTCAGGAACTAGACTAACTTAGATATTAAAAACATGAAGCAATTTTAGAGGGAATGATCAAAATGCATGAAAATATTTTTTGTCCAAAAATCATAATGAAATAATCAAACATCCAGTGCCAGGTTGCATTCATATCAAGATATGCAACTTCCCCTAATTCAGCAGAAGACTTTAAAAAAGGGGAGGAAACAATGATTACATGTTGCCCACAAAGAAATTAATAAACTATACATGAAAAGAGATTCTGTTATTTTCCTCTATTATGTCCTCTCCCCCTACCTGTACTGGGCAGGTGAGCTCCAGACATTTAGATGCTGGGCTTAACTTGGGATCACCCAGCCAAATGCTGGGGACCCACTTCCCACCCAGCAAAGGTGACTTTGCTGGTGACATCTCCCCCAACTCCAGCCCCCAGCAAGTCTGAACAGACGGTGACAGCCCCCCTCATCACAGCCAGGCCCAACCTGGCAATCGGAAGGCTCCGGCTGGGGCTCATGGTGGTGCCTAGAAGTTGGGTTCGGGTTTCTTTAAACGTCTCTGCTGTTGGTTCTTGCCAGGGTGGAGGGAGCTGAAGGAGGAGCTATGGGTAGATTATTTCGGCAAAATAATCAGCAGACTGAAATAAGTGGCTAGACCACAGGTATTTGGAGACAGTAACTGTAAATTTGGTGTATGCACTGACTAAAATAGCTTCTCAACAGCTGTAAGTTATGTAAACACTGGGCTCTTACATCCTTTATTAACACTCACTGAGGAAACTGCTCGCATTTAGTTTTGTCTTACGCACAGTGTTATGAAAAAATATTGAAAAAATATCCCTCTATAGGTTTCTGCAGCATTTCTAAAGACATGGCACGTCATAAAAATCCAAGATAATTAAATTTGGCTATAGGTTAATAAAAGTCCAAATTTTTCTACATTTATAAACTGTCTTAAGGACATCCAAAAGGAGGCTATATTTGTATCTACCTAAGTATGTATAGCTTTTACTTCCAATCAAAGCAAAAGTTTTGAATTGAAATTATTATTCTTGATAAGACCAATGAATGTGACTATTTCCCAACCTGTATATGTGTGCACAGAATATATTCTTTCAGTTAGGGGCTGAAGATCACTCATGCCAAGGTCAGCAAACATCTTGTTCTGATTCAAAGACAGGGACAGATGTGTTCCTGAGCATTGCATCCAACTGTGTTCATTGTGTGTGCAAATAAGAGCAGCTGGACATTGTTTAGCATTCATCCTTACAGGCACCGGCTACCTCTTACCAGCTATGCTGCTTCTGAGGTCCTCCAGTATGAATATGTCTCAAGTTACAGAAGCAGATCACTAAATAAAATAGGTGACAATCTATTTCCACACAATTTAACTAGCCAGGTATGTGCTCCCACTTGGGAACATAACATGTTTTGGGAAAAAAAAAAGAATTAAGAAAGAAGAAAAATTCTGCTAATGGCATAAAAGTTATACGTGCCAGTCCTGTATAATGAGTGAAAGAGAGAAAGAATTCCTTCTGCTTAAGATTATAACAAATAAAATGCAAAAGAGACTCATAGACCATGGAGAATATTTTCAAACTGATGAGCAGAACTCCCAACCAGCCACGAGACACAAGGATCCTCATCAGCTGTAAAATCGAGCCTTACAGCTCTTTCAATGAGACTGCGTGGTAGGCTAAGGAGGAGACCCTGGTATCAGAAGTTAAAACTTGTGATCAGTCCTTTTGTCCTTTGTCTCCAAAAGAAGGATGCATTTGTTCACTGTGTTCATTTGCACCACACCTATATCATCTCATGCCTCAGATTTTTCTCGGCCTTTATAGAGACCATTTATTTCCTTTCTTCCCACAAACTTGATTTCTCTGATTTTTTTGGCTCCCACATGAAGCATCAGAAATAGGCCTCAACTACAGACAGGACAGGCTACACTGGTGCTTCTATTGAAATATAAATCTCCCAAGTGCCTTTGAGATATACCCAAAAGGTTATGTATATCACCTGCTAGGTCTGTGTTGCAAAGGAACTTTCCCCAAAATCAGATTGGCAGGGATGATCAAGTGTTATCTACCTTTCTCTGTAGGATAGTGTGTTGTTATAATTGTTAGGATCATCTGACAATTAACTAATGATATAACTGCTAATGAAAACTGAAATCAGCTGTGTTTTACACACACACACACACACGCACCCTCGCTGTCTCTGTGATGTATGCCAGTGTGTTTGGGCCTTTTGCTATAGATCTGCAAATTGCCATAGGGAGCTGGTAAGCTTTTTGTGTCTCCTTTGTGGCTGAACATCTATCAAATGGTCAAATGCAGTCACAGGGAGCTGGGCTCAGTGATCTAAATGGTCCTTTTCAGTCCATGTTCATATAATAATTTTACTTTTCACATAGGCTGAGCAGCTATGCAAAATTGAGAAAGGTTAGCAATGCCCCAAAGTAAGAGCATCACAAAGTGGTTGATTTTCAGCATGCTCAGTCCCCAGACGAATCATCTGGTGGGGAAACCAGGAGCTGAGGTCATGAGTGTGTAACACTACCAGGACAGATCTGCTGAATTACCCATAACAATCTTCTCTAAAAAAACCACAGCTGCAAAATCCAGTGTCTGGTTTTGCTCTGATGCTGTAAAATTCCTATGCATTTGTTTCACAAAAACTTCTATTTCAATACATCTTAAGTATCTTATTAAAAGAATTATTCTGCTATTATCATTTAATCCAGTGTGGTATGAACATGACATCTGACAGCCTATGGCTGAAAATTCCAGCTGCCTTTCTGGATTATGAGCATAAAGTTTTACAGTTGTATATGGCAAGTCAGTAGGGTCAGCAGAAAAGGAGCCTGAATTTTCTATGCAGAGCAGTAAAGCTGCTGCTGAATTGTTATTCTTCCCCTTAGTGGTAGTCCCAAGAGAGCAAATGAGCTGAATTATCTTCTCTTCACTAGTGGACCCACCTCTCAGGGGAAAGGTCAAAAATAAGACATGGCAGGGAGTACAGGAAAAGGTTTGAGCATGCTTTGAAGTCTTCAGCCCAGTATGGCAGCCTCAGATGCAGGCATGAGGGTCTCATTGAAGGGCTGTCCTGATTCCAACTCCAGAAAAACCCTCACACGAATCTTCTTCCTCGTGGGAAGATATTTTTTAAGTGTTCAGGCTGAATCAGGGTGAGGGTTGTGCTCAGCAGCGGGTGATGGCTTCTTTGGAAGCCACTAACAACAGGGAAGGCAGACTACTATCAGAGAAGACACTGGCCACTGCCCAGACGTTGCTGCCCTCCATACAAACAAGGATGTGCGGCAGGATGTCTTCTACCATTGAGGTCACGACACAGCAGGGTGCTCACAGCTTATCTGTGGTAAATCAGGAAAAAAAACAGGAGTGAGAAAGCCAGAGAAAAAGTAACTTAGCCAGGGGGTAGAGAAGCAGATTCACAACAGTAACATTTGCTACCGATAGCTCTGAGCTTCAAAGTCCCCAGGATACGGTGCAGGACCTCATTATGCTGTGTAAACCATGAACAAAGAAACCATCACTATACCAAAGTTTTACTGCGTAGTAATTTAAACTGAGTAATCCCAGCCATGCAATTTAATCTCAATAAATCAGACTAGTAAAATGTGAATAATATAGAGGATACAGAGCTCATTTCATTTATTTGTTCTGAAAAGGTGGAAGAGCATTTGTTCATGAAACAGACTTTGAGCATCTGACAATCAGGTGTGGCTGAGAGATGTGTCACAAAACTAGGAGTGAATATTTGTGATGAATATTTCGGCTAAAACACACCAAAAGGCACAGAAGTCCTGCTCTTTTTGCTTGGGCTGTTTCCCAGGAAAGACCATGTAAAACACAACGGCTAGGCAAAAAGTAGATGGCGATGGTAGAGAAGCAACAGGAAAGGTAGGAAAGAGTTGATTTCAGCCATGAAGAGTATGCTGTCAATAAACTGGCTTCCCAGAAATGGGAATGATGTGATCCTTCCAACATCATGCTGTGCAATCAGGCGTGGAGCTCAGGCTGGAGTACAGGCTGTCGGGAAGCATGTGTTCACAGATTTAAACAGCAAAATAAAGCCAACGACTCCAAGTTTGTTATTTTCCTTCTCTTGTAGCTTGCACTCTACCTTTGTAAACATTTCTGTCAGAGTAAATTATTCTTCCTTTCTGAGTGAGTCTATGCAAATGCTTTATTTCTGAGCAGGTCAGTCCCTGTGCCATCATCCTCCCTGCTAACAAAAGAGAGAGGGAATGAAAAATTTTACTTACATTAGAGTAGCTCAGTGAGGTAGGCATCCCCCTGTGCTTGGCCTCTGGGCTTGTCTGGGAGCTCTCCTGCTACCTGGGGCACATAAAATGTGCCACCGGAAAAGGGCAGAGATGGGAAAAGCTAGTGATGAGGAAAGGAAAAGGGACTGAACAGGCTTGTCTGATAACTGGAGATTAATACTGCTGCACAATTGTAGTTTAGAAACAATCTGCATCATTTTTATTTAAGTGAGAAATGGGCCAAGACTGAGGCCTCCCACTGGAGCCTCTTATATCACCCGGCAGGACAATCATAGAATCAGAGAATCACAGAATCACAGAATGTTCTCTAGAGATCATCTAGTCCAACCCTCCCACCAAAGCAGGATCACCTAGGGCAGGCCATACAGGAACACATCCAATGGCACAGCTGGGGATAAAACCCAGAGGTGCGATTTGCATCCCTCCTTCAGTCTTCTGCTGGATAAAACAGCTGCAGAAATGTTCTAACTGTAGAAAGGCAGGGCTCCTTGTGCAGCTGGCACAGGGATAGCCATGCACCGGCCCCAGATGTTCTCCTGAGACTCTCCATTGCTGGAACCATGCAGATGCCTCCTGGTGAGACAGTGTTTGGGCACAAGGGTGCATAGAGACAGGGCAATCCAACAAGAACAAGATAAATCACACTGATCCGAAGCTGCATGGGATCCTTGACAAACCCAGAAGAAAGAAGGATATTTAAGGCACTTTATCCTCCCTGACTTCTGGACCAAACTTCTGCCTAAGATTTCATGATTCGAACATTTCCTAGGTGTGAGTATGGGGGTGTCCGTACTGGTATCATTTTCTACTGAAACAGGTGTTCCCACCTCTGCTGTGGAAAAGCCAGGTATGAAGCTGGGATGTGCTACCCGTCAGCTTCAGGGGCTGCCAAGGGACAGGCAGTGCCCAAGTGCTAACTTTCACATCGTCCAGGAGGCTCCCTGAAGCCTTTTCATCTCATATGGAAAATTCCTTACTCACAGCACCTGAAACTGGGGATTTGTTTACAGAATAGCTTTCACTTAATTTTGATAAAATTAAGTGTTGGCAGGAACCACTTTTCTCACCACTATGACTGCCTTTTCTAATGTAAAATATGTCAGTGGCAGCCAGTTAATTACAGCAGGCATTCTAAGGCTAGGGATGAAGTGAGGAATGCTGAAGTGGCCATGGAAATTTAGGGGAGCAATATTAATTGAATTATCCTAATTGCAAGCAGAGGTGTGATCTCCGGAGTCTCGCTACTGCAGAAGCACAGAGGAGCCAGGGAGAGGTGTTCTGGTCCAGCCCCCGGCTCCAGTGCAAGGCTGCCAGTGCTAACCCTTTCCTGGTAGAGGATTGTCTGAGCAGTCCTTAGCAGGTGTGGTTACAGAGATGCTGCAGTCTGCTGCTGCAACCTTGTTGCTGCTCTTACCTGTTTGACAGTGAGAAACAGTCATTTCAGTGCTGGGCAGCACAAGAGTGTCCAAACCTGGCTTTGAGCTTAGGCTCACCTTTGAAAAACGTACTTCTGAGTTTAAACTTTTCCTTCTGAAAAACTGAAAACAAATAAAAAATCTGCTTCCCAATAAGACGTGCTTAAAGGAGGATGAGCTTTGTGCCCTTTTAACTTGTTTCCCAGTAGTTTTCCTTCTGTCAGTCTTTCCTGACTCCTGTACTAAAGCCGGAGGTGTGAAATAAACAGCAAACCAAAACCAAACACCAAGCACAGATCCTGATTGGATGCTCTCTCTAAGTACTGGTCTTAAACCTCTGTTTTCCCAGGAAGAGTAATTTTACCAAGTGCCTTATAAAACAAAGGAATACGAACCCCTCATGGGTGAAGTGGTCAACTTATCAGGGAGAAAACAGTGGGAGTGTCATTTCTATCAGTAAGTCTGATTCATCCTTTTCTAGTCATGAAGATTTTGATGGATTATGTGAGATCAAGCCAAGCAAATGTACACACCATTACATTAATGAAGTAAGGTTCTTTGGCAGCATATCCCTAAGCACCTCTGCAGGGCTATTAGGGTACTAGCAGTGTTGTCCAAGTCTACAAAACTCATGAGAGTAAAATGGAGATATCTGAAACCACTGAAGAAGTGTTGCTTCAGCCGAGTGAAGCACATCACTGCCCAGGGACGTGGCTGCTTTATACTTGCCCTAATACTTCTACTGAGTGGAAATTAGTCAGCATCATACTGAAAGAAACTAGTTTTGCTGCTTAAGGAAAATGTATCTCCCTTCCAGGAGGGGATGCATGGCTGCATTCACCAGTCTTGAATCAGATGCAGAGGTAAGCATGGATCTGACAGAAAGGGAGCTTGTTACACTCAAAACAAAATCAAAACAAGAGGGGTTTCTGCCTTCTGCAGCCAGAAAGATGGAGCCTGCAGAAATTATAACAAGGTACTGCTCTGACTCATTGCATCAATAACTATTTCCCCTGGTATCTGAGCTGTCTGCTGAATTCATCTATTTTCTCTTGTCTTATACATAGTTTGTGGGAAATCTGGGAATGAAATTATCTTCTCTGTTTCGACAGGAGGCATCAAGCTCTGAGAGTGCTAATTGCTAGCCTAGTGTAAAATAATAGACAATAACAGTCAACATAAAATGACTGAATATTGTGAATGATGGCAGGGCATGCTGTTCCCTCTGGTAGCAACTGATGTTGTAGCAAAATTGGTTAATCATCATCTACCGCTGAACAGAGCAGAAAAGACTATGTCCTGTATTTATATCAGTTGGGGAGCTCTCCAGTTTATCTGTGAAGTCAGGCTTGCAGGCTGTTGAAATGTAATTTGGGAGATAACTGGATCAGTTCTTCCCAGTGGATGTAAAGCAATGAAGGCTCTGATGAGAGACAAAGGGAGAAGGATTTGGTCACTGAAGAACATAAGTTCCAAATTAAACACAAGAAAAAATAAAGCTCAAAGAAGGGTTTTAGGAAGGAAGGGGGTGCAAAAGCAGAGGTATAGGAAAATAAAGAGACGCTGTAGAAGAAGCATAGCTGTCTGTTGGAGTGCATGTCGTTGGGCATGGAAATGAGAGGAGTTGTCGTCATTCTGTTTTCTGTGCACTGAATCTTTAAATGTAGATGAAAGCTGGGGGGGCAGCTCCAAGGCAGCTGCTGTCTTGTGTTTCAGTGCAGAAGAAGAATAATACCAGAACAAGGTGGTTTCCTCCTCTTTACTGACCAGCAATTTCTTTTAAATTTATTGGATTTTTACTTTGTTTTTTCCAATGTTCCCCTTCTGCAAGAAATGAAAACAATGAAAGAAATTAAAATAAGCAGTGCTGAGCACCTGCTGCCAACCAGTTAGAACATTCCCTGCTGCCAGATAGTCCTGGGGTTGTTTCACCCACCAAGAAGATAGAACCATAGGATACATGGACACACACGCTGCAATATAACACACACACCCAACTTTCTCCTGGTCCTCTTTGGTTTGCCTCCATCACTATCCAGCCTCAAAATCCTCAGAATCAAAACATGTCATCAGTAGTCAGTTCAGCACATCATGCCCTGAAGTGCAGTCAGGATGACTCAGAGTGCAGCTTTTCTTGTCCAACTTTGTTTTGAGAGAAACATACATCAGTGGGGTCACAGTTTCAGCTTTTGCCTTGGGCTCCCCATAATATTTCTGCCTCTACCTCATAAGCCATAATGCACTTTACACATACATTCCCCATCTCTCTTTGAAAGCCTCTGCTCTGTGCTTAATTACATGCAAACGGAGTCACTGTACCACAAACCTTTTACCAGCATTAAACCCCTCAAATATCACTTGCACTAAAAAATCCTAAGGGTTGCTCTCATTCCACTATGAATTTATCCAGAATTTTATCCATGCTTTTTTTTTAAATATGCAAAAATAGCTAAAGTGCATACGTTCATCCATTAACCTCATATTGATGGAGACAGCACAAAACTCAGGGCTGAATTCTAACTTGAGTTCCACTTGTGCACCTTAGTGCAGTTGAATGCACAGAGCTGGGCTCTCACACCTGTGAAACAGGAAAGCTGTGTAAATTGTATTTGTGACTATGCAAGAATTGCACATATGAAAAATTACAGTGGTACAAGTCCATCCATCAAGAAAATGACAATGTATGGAAACTTGCAGCCTCCTTCTTCATCATCAGTGACATGAATCTTTTTGAAAACTTTGAGTCTGACTACTCACCCTATAGAGCTTCTCTTCAGATTCATGCTCCCATTAAATGGCCTAAAAAATTTGTGGAGACAAGGAGTGTATTTGACTATCGAATTACTTTGGCATGAAGGATCCATCTGTAACAAGAAATAATGCCTTTCGTGCAAGACATGAGAGCTTTCCAGAAAGAAGAGCCAATGCTGCAGGCATTGCTTGAACTGCCCTGTGCATTTGACATGGTCCTTAATCCACTTCCACTAGTAAAAAAAAAATTTAAAATAAAGAAAACATAAATTGTAGAGGGTCTAACCTTCCAGAAATGTCTGTGTACATGAAGAGAAAACAAAACTGGGAATGACACGAGTCATGTTACTTTCTGTCCCTTCAGAAAACATTCAAATGAAACCATTCAGCTACAGTGGTGGATAGCATATAAGAGCTTGATCAGAATAAAAAAGAATATCTATTAGTAAATGACATACAAAATAAAAGCAAATATATGGCCACTCAAGCTCTAAGTCAAAAGAGTCACTGGGTCAAATCCACCTCAGAGTTTTGGAGGTCATTGCCATTTGAGGGCTTCATGATCAATATGAAATGGCTTCTGAGCCACGAGCTACAAATCAGATCTGTTGTTCCTTCCCAGGAAATGAAGGTATGACATTGTTTCTGTAATCCTTTGCTCCTTTAAATTCCAATAGCATTAATATTTGATAATTCCTGGTAAATGCATGTACATCTTGAATGCTGTACTACCTTGTATCTTATGCAGTATTATTTCTGAATAGGAGCGCAGGAAAAATGGGGGTTTTTTTACAGCATTTAATAACTTATTTTCATTGGCGCAAAGAGCCGCATAGGATACAAACTAGTGGAAAATCAGACTATATGTGTAATAAAATCCTGAATCAAAAGAATTCTGGTACATTTACCTTTAATCAAAAAAACTCTGGAGTGTACTTAGAGTGGCACTAAAAATATCCAAAACATTTAGGGAAGAATTATCAGATGTAAAGACTCAGGTGACTGACAGCACTCATGGTTCCAGCATTTACTTTCAGAGGGTCAGTCAGTCCTTCATGCTTTCTTATTTTAAACCTGACAACATAAGGCGATTTTCTAAGTATCTCCAAAATATGGTTGGTTTCCCACCATGTTTTTAAAAATCCTCTACAGAAGAAAATTTACTGGGAACATTGAATAAATATGGATATTTCTATTTTTTAAGAGAAGCCAGCACTATGCAGGCTGTTTGTGGCAAGTAAAACATTCGTGACTGTAAAGAGGAAGAAATATAACCAAGCTTTTCAAAAGCAAGTAAACTTGTGTTTGCCTCTGCAAAACCCACCCGTGTTACACCTGCAGTGATGAACAGTAGGATAAGCTTTTACTATTTTTCAGAAAATGAAAGAAATCACAGTCAGAGATATCCCTTGTCATTTATCAACTGAGTTGGAGCTCAGAATGCAAGAGAGAAATACACTTTAAAAAGAAAGGCTCCACATTTCACGCTCTGAATAAAACATGCTTGTACTGGCAACCCAAGTCAGCAGAGGATCCACACAATCAGGCCTGAAATGGTCATGTCATTGAGTTTAAAGAGTTAAATAAATCAAGCATGAATTTCGAATCGGAAAACACAGTCACCCATAACTTCCTCACCCCTAGGAGACACAAGCAGGGCCAGGAATATGGCTGCTCTAGGTGAGACAACATTTCTGCTGCTCCCCCCAAAGCAAAGCCCGGACTCACCAGCACCTCCGTGTGGGACTAGGGACAGTCCTGCCCACGTGCCTCCAGCGCGACATGCTCCTTGATCTTCTTATTATCCCAGTTGTTCCTTTTTGCCATGTGTGTAAAACACCTTTATTGCAATATACAATGCCACTCTACCTCTTCAGCATCTTTCCTCCAGGGTTTGCATTTGCATCGTCATTGCCCCATGTTACAACTGACAAGAGCCAAAGCAAGATCATGGCAGGAATCAGTAGCTCTGGCTGGCACAGCAGCAGGATTACCTGCCTGCCCTCTTTCTACATTACCCAGAAAATTCTTCTTGAAAAGAACTAGAAGGGTACAGGCACATAATGCTCTCTTTTGAGAGGAATGATCTTAAAATACTTACTCATTTTTGCTTGGTATTCTGTCATCTTCAAGCAATTTTATAGCATGGAGAATTCTACATATGATATGAGGAAGAAAATTCTTTTTCTTTTTTTTTTTTCACAAGTGAGAAACCAAGTGAACAAAGAATATGCTGCTGTTTCTAAAATCAAACTGTCCTCAGGTATCTGCAATCAGGAATACTATTGTAATATTAGGATGAATCAAGCCAGCTTTCCTCTTACAACAATCTTTTCTATACAGTGTTTTATGCTGCAAAATTTTAGCAGCACATACTTACAACAGTCTCTTTGGCACAGATTTTCATCCTTCTACCCCCATATTTTGAAATGTGTTTGGCAATTTATTCCTGAATCCATCTTCATCCCTGCTTACTTATGGTTTTTAGACAGAAGTGAAAAGTATTTCAGTCACCGTCAACTCTGAATTTTCCCAGTGCAACTATATGTTATCTATGGGAGGTGTGAAGGGAAAAACGGAGGTTAGCAAGGTTCATTTTTCTAGAAGAAGGCTTCATTTTGCAAATTATGAAATTCACACAATCTAAGATAAAGACTTGAAAGCCAGGATATGCAGCCTTGAAGACCAAACCTGGTCCCTCTTGCAGAACCCATCAGGCACGTCAGAAGACCCATCAGTTTTACTGCCAGGCAGTTTGGAGATTTACAGGCTCCTAACCTGCATTTCCGTGATGGCAATCAGAAACTGCAAAGAGAAGTCAGAAGTCTGGCCCCACAAGGAGGTTTGAAGATATGCTGCCTACATTCTGCAGTAGACAAAGCATCAAAGTGCCTCACAAGAAACTCTGCATCCTTTCAGCCACCCTGGAGCTGATATTATTAAGCTTCAGTGGGATAAATCCAATGAGAAACTGCTCAGCAACATGAGTAAGGGCTCCATAATCCTGCCTTATATTTTTGTTTCTGGAAGCCATTTTTTTTCTCATCTGTCTATAGATGAGGGAATTAAATGCTAAATTTCACCTCCTCCCCCACTCACAGTGCAAGTCTTATCTAAAGCACATTTATGTGAAGTCTGATTCCCCTGCTAAGTGTTTCTACTCTCCCACCCAATTTGGCATACAGTGAACAGTGCACAAAATAAATTTAATTGATTTCCACAGGTATTAAAACAGATTATCATCTACACAGATTTGGAAAGCAGACACTCTGTGTTAGCCAAATGGATGATGCAAACTATAATTATTTACAAAGGGTTTCAGAGAGCTGGATATTAGGAGGGAGTAGATCATGTTAGACAGAAAAAAAAGATTTTCACGTTTATCCATCAAATGACAAAGAAGGTCCAACCTTAACCATGAGACAATTTGTATATCCATGAATGATTGATTTAAAACATCAGTGTGGATATTAAGGATCAAACTTTCATACAAAGGTAGTTGATTTAGCTATTCCTGAAAACCGAAATGCACCTATTTCCAGCACAGACCAGAACTTGCCATCCAGGTACCAACCACAAATAAACGCCTCACCCAGAACACAAAAGTGAGCATATATATGCAGTGCCAGCTAGATATTTCTGCGTAAAATCCACGGCTGCCAACCATTTAGAGGAAAATATTGACATACTGATATACATATGGCCGACAAACATGCAAGGCAGATATTACCAAATTGCCACCTTCAGCGTTCAATTGATAACGTAGAACTATGAGGGCACATTAACAGCTATCCTCTCTCTTTGAAGGGTGGTTGCGTTGAATAGTTGAAAATACTGTTACCTGTTCAGCCTGCCCCTCTCCGCTGTCTCTGCCTCCATTCTCCAGTGTGACATGGGGACGTCAGGATGGCCATCAGCTCGTGCCACCACTTTGAGCCAACCACAGCATCAGGAAATGCTGGATGGACAGGGAAGAGCATAAAACCAGGACAGGCATAAAGCAACCTCTCAGTGCAGTATCCACAATGACCATACTTTTATATTAAATGAAATTGTGGAATGAAAATGAAAAACCTTGCCTGAAGAAAAAGGAAGCAAGCTGTGAAGATGTCGAGTAAAAGACTCCCTTTTGTGCATGAAAGGGGAAGATTGTTTTTCCAAGGGCATGGGATGCTTTTACACAATTGCGACTATAAAAACTGCAAAAGAAGTTGTATAGCAGTTGGTATTTTTTTTTATCAAATGTCTACAACAGCTGAATTAAAACATTATTTAATGGAATTAGCTCTGAGATTTGAAGTTTTTTTCTCTTTGTTCCACAGCCCAGGAGACCACTCTTTTTTTATGCCTCCCTGATGTCTGAAATCACTGTAGTGTCTTTTATACTGCTTCAGGAATAACAAAGCCTGGAAAAACACTTTTCTTGGGTAATAAACTCATACCTGGCCTGAATTTTTTCCCTTCTACACTGAACACACAGTCAAACAGACTGCTCTCCTTATTCAGCAATGACCAGTGCACAGCTCTGCCCAAAACAGTGTTGTTTCAGCTGATTTTGAAAGGTATGTTTTAAAAGGAAGGTAAATTCAGGGAAACTCTCTCCTGTAAGTCTGGTGCTATTGCACTATTACATTGTAGCTTCACTACACTAGAAACTTCACTTCACACTAGACGTTGTAGCTTCCAGGCTTTGACTCAAAAAACCACCTAAGTCTTACATTTAGAGGACATTCATACACTTAACATTAGTTGCTTACATGCTTTGTTGCACAGATGTTGGAGCACACTCTGTTAGTAATAATTATTGGCCCCTGAAAACATGCAAAAAGTCTTCTGGAAAGCTTAGGTTTAGTGTTCAAATGCTGACTAATCTAAAATGTTGATTATTCTATGGTACAATAAAAAACAGAAAACAAAAGAGCAAACACTTCCTAGCAACACTCTGCAAAATATTAATCAATTCTAGAAAGGAACTAGAATTTATTTCATAGTTATAGAATTGATTTTATATCTACATGGAATTTTCCATCACTGAAAACCTCAAAGGGCTTTATAAACCGGGACTGAATTTTATCTCCTGGTTATAGGAAACATGCAGCTGCTGGTTTCAAAACTCTGGTCCAATTTCTAGTAATTGTCTCCTTGGAACAAAGGTCAGTCACTGTTTTTGCAGTGTAGCTTCTGAAGTATCATGTGCAGCTCCAGCGCAGTCCTCTCCCATCCTCTGCCCTAATCCTCCTACCTGCGTATTACTTTCTACATGTTTGCTTCTTTGATAGTGGAATAAAGGAAACCTGATCAAATTTCAAAGGGTGTAATACTGAATGTATGAATAAAAAGAATAAAATGAAGATTGATTGTGGCCAACCCAGGTTTTATCAGAGATGTTAGTGGTATTAGTTTTAGAAGTCAGTGAAACAATAATAATAGTAAAATCTTGTCAAATAAAATCTTACAGTGAAATTAAATGTTTCCACTGTAACTGGAAAATAACATATTATGTAATACCACAACTCTGAAAACCTTTTGTTGCTTCAGTTTTAAAGCATTTATTTATGGTACTCACTACTGACCTATTCTTATCATCATTTTTAAGATAGCAGTTATTTCCAAAATAGTCCTTCTTCTGTACTTTTATCTGTTTTATTTTAGGTTTCTACTTTTATTATGTCTAAAGTGCAAGTACAGCTTTGACAGGGCAAAGTAATCACATCAGATGCAGAACTGATCTAGCCTAATGATGACAAATGCTCCACAACTGAAAAGCACTCTCCTTTCCTCCTGGGAAACCTAAAACCTCCTGGGAAACCTAAAATCCACAGAGGTGTTGCTGCAGGTAAATATGTCTCAGAGGTTTTTCAGTTTCACTGTTCACTGATCTGTTTGCCGTTACCAAAAGAAGATGCCATAGGAGAGAATTTAAAGTATTTTTTTTGAAACCGGGCAACACAAAACCGGCCTGATTTTGTTTTTATGAAATTACTTGGCACTGCAGATCTCTAAATAAATATCAAGTCATTCACAATCAAACAGGCAAGCAAGAAATGACAAGCATTTTGACAGTGTTCAAAATACTTTGAGGTATTTTTAGCATATTTCTGAGTCGTATTAGCTTAACCTGTAATAGAATATAAATGAGCCCATATGGCAGAGATGTAATTATGTTCCATGTGAGAAATCCCTGTGGTAGATTTGGGGAAAAAAACCTCACCACATGTGCCTTCTGGAGGGCACGATTTACACATGATTACCTACTCATTTGCATTGAGAAGAATATGAAGTAACACAATGCTAACAACACAGTAATGAAAAGGGCAAGCAAAGACTCCAGATCCCTGGGGGTGCTGATCCCTCTGACTGACATCCAGTTAGGAGCAGGGAATTCGTCCCTTTAGGGAGTACTTTTTATGAAGTGATCTTTGATTATGTGGGCACAGTAATCACGAGTCTTAATTATTATTACTGTGAGAGAATGGGCTACAAATCTCCATGGAACGTCTCTGTCACAGATACTTTGCTGGCAAATGCTGAAAATGAGTGTTTTCCCAAGAATCATTTTCATTCCAACCTGATATTTAGCTGAAGTTTCTTTGACTACTAGTCATGAAACATTAAATATAGATTAGAGGCAGAGAGATGTTGAAAGTTAAAATTCACCGGAGGTGCACACCCGTGCACTTGAGAGACAGCCCCAAATGTCGTCCAGATGTTGTAGCAACAAGGCTGAGGGTTCCCAAGCTGCAGCGCAGCCACAACAGAAGAGAAAGTGGATGTTTAGCATTCCACCAGCCTTCTGTTTAGTTTACTCGTAGTGTATTCATTTAGCAGAAAGTCCTAACAGCCTGTTAGTGGTAGATGTTACCAAGTGTACACTACCCTGAAAGAATGAAGAAATTCTTTTATAGTAATAAAGGGAGTAATTCAAAGCATGTAATTGATTTTCCACGTTTTCATACTGTGATAAGACTAAGCTTTAGCAGCAGATACATGTGTTTGTAGTTTTGTCAATGTTCTTCAATGAATAAAAAAAAAAAAAAGAAACCTATAACTTACTGGTTAGATCGTTAACATGCACTGGGCAATTCAGTGGCTATTGAAGTACTTGCCAAAAGTATGTCATCTTCTAAACAGGCTCAGAGGTGGTATAGATTGTTTTTTGCCACAGGACATGTTTTTGTGATTATCTAAAATCATTCTTTTCCAGGAGGAACACAACAGAAGAACATCAAGACTTCCTTTACATGCTACTGTCATGTTTTGTGTTCTGTTCTCCTTTACCTCCTCCGCGTCCTTTTCACTCCAGAGGGGCAGAGTGGTGGCAGGGCAGGGCTTTGCTCACCCTTGCAGCATTTCCCTCTACCTGCTGAGCAGTGCAGCTCCTGACAGTCACACTACTGCCCCCAGTCTTTGCACCAGCTGTTAGGGTGCTCTCTCGGACTCCCCATAAGTCTCTCTGATGATGTCCACCTGAAGAACATGGAGCAGAACCACCTAAGCTATTTCCAGACGTCAGGCAATGCACTCACTGCAGGATGTCTGGAGAAAGCTCAGGTGAACTCCTTCAGCTGTTATTGACAGATAGAGTTTATGTCCAGAAGTAACATTTAGAATTATTTAACCTGGTCTTTTGCCTCAAATAAGCCATAGAATTGTATCAGTAATAGCTGTATCAAATCTTTTGGGAAGATACCTCATCTGGATTTAAAGGCTCCAATTAACAGAGCTTCCACTGAAACCTTTGGATGTTTCTCTCATTCAACAGTTTTACTGTTAAAAGTGTGTGCTTGTTGCCATATTAAGCTTGTCAAAATTCACCAGTGGATTTCATAAAGGTTTTTGGGTTGTCCTGACTGAGACAAGAAAGAAGACAGCACAGAGTGCAAGGGTCAGACTAAAGAGCCAAGCACCAAGAACTAATGTTTTGGAAATCGGTCACCTACTTGTCCTCTGAAACTTTACAATTTCAGTCTTCTCCCCATCTTGCATTGTGAGAAAACTAAGATGCTTAGTAGTTCCTTACAGAAAAAAAGACAGGGCACATCCTCAGAATGACCTATTTACCAGGATATACAAGGGACATACAGAAAATGTGAGTCCTGCTCTCTCATCCTCAGAGCAGACATGTAGACCCAGACTTTAAGTCCCACTGGACTGTGCCCATAAATGCAGACTCGGATTCCTGTTGCATTTCAGTGAATACTTGCAGACAGTGATGCAGGCCAAGATGGTGACACTCATCGAGACCCACCACAGAATGACAAAGTTTCCAGTGGCTGAGGTAGTTACAGTGGAGATAAAAGCAGAGGTTCATGTCCCCACATGAACATGTCAATGTTCTTCAATGTCATGTGCCCCAATTCTCCTGTTAGAAGACTTGCCAAACTGAGAAGGAAACAGTTTGGAGGGATGCCTACCCACAGCCAGGAGGGAAGAGGGAGTTTGCAGCATGGGGGTAAGGAAACCATCCTCTGGCATGGTGAGGAGTTGGCAAGGTTGACTGAGAATCAAACAGAGAAACAGTAGGGCAGGGGGGATAAAAGCCCTCGAAGACTAGAAACAAGCTGGTTCATGTTTACTCCCTTGGGATAGCACAGAGCATCTCCCACAGGAGATGACTTCATAGGTTTGAAACCAGGTAAGCGAGCTTCAGAGAATAGGAAATGGGGATAAAAGACCCTCTAAACTGAAGTCTAAAGGTTTGGGGTTGACAGATAATGGGAGTAACTGCGTTTGTCACCATCTCACTACCATTGGGTGCCAGATAGCAGTAGATGATGATCTTGTATGGCTTCATCATGGACAGACATGTAGCAGAGATCAGCATTTGAACACAAGCAGATGCTTGTGGTTACTGCTTGGAGGTGGAGGAAAGAGGACAGGAGAAGCAAGGAGCTCTTCTGGGCCTCCATGGGCAGGGACAAAGGGCAGACTTTGCCAGTGGACACCATGGTGGGTGATGCATTTGGGGTGCCGTGCTCTTCCAGGACAAAGAAGGCTTTTAAAACACATGAAGTACATTGAATGGCTGCTCCCTCTTCCATAGGAACCAGTGTATTTGTAGAGCCACAACACTCTAAAAAGGCAAAATATAGGTGAATTCTTTCTGCTATTTAATCTGACAGCCCTGCAAGAAACAGAAAAACAAACAAATCCCCCAATGGTTGGTCCATCCCTTTTCCATAGGCACCACCTCCTTTTCAAAAGTTACGCACAGGGAAAAAGAAGAAGGAATGCAGTCACCTTCCCTGGGGATTAGCGGAGCCATTTGCAGCACCCACCCCAGGCACTGCTGTTTGCATCGATTCATTACCAGTAGCTGAACTCAGTGCCTCAGTTCCAGTTCTTGGCAAATAGTTGTGCAAAGTGCAAAAAAATTCCATGGATCATGCAAGGCTCCTGTCATGGGAACAATGAGAATCAAGGGTACTCAAGTACAAATATAACCAAACCTTCGATAATCTTAGGTCTTGTTGTTTCCTATTCTTGGTGTGCACTTAAGAACTCCAGACAGAGCCCTCACGCAACAACACTGCTCAATAGTCAGCAGACTTATTTCGACCGCTTCCTAGCCTTTTTTTGTTTTGTTTTGCTGCAGTTCGGAATATAATTAATAAAAAAAAAAAGAGAGAGAGAGAAAGGAAAAAGGGAAAAGATACAGGAACTGTTTGTGCTTCACTGCAAATGCTGCTGATGTAATTCTCTTTGAAGTGAGAAGCAAAACTCCTTTGGAAGTTAATGAGAACAGGATCAGGCCCTCCACACTGAACTTGTGCTGAGAGCAGATAAAATCTCAAATCATTCGAGCCAAGCATGTTATTTGTACAACATGGGCAGGCTGAGTCAATCTCCGAATATTTTTAATGGGTGTCAACATGAAGTGTTAATTCCACAAGTTATGCTGTTTTGCAGTTTGCCTGTGCCTGCTCTTCAGGCTGCCTTTACAGATGGTACACATCCTCTCATTGTCTGTGAAAAAATGCTACTTCCAGAACTACTGTGAGAAAAAAAAAAGTTCTGGAAAAGTATAAAATGAGACTTTTACAAAGAACTAGGAAAACAAATTATAGTAGAAATACCTGCTAGACATTCAAAATGTCAGCATGTATGGAAGTAGCCCCATTTCAAATAGATCCCTTTTTTTTTAAAAAGGGCCTAAAATCAAAACAAGTATTCCATAACTGATCATTTTTGATAAACTAATCTTGATCTATTTCTTTCTGACAAAACAGAGGAGTGAGGTACTGAAGATAACTGCTTAGATAACATCTGCCCCTGGATGGTATGTATATACTCTTAATAAACAGGATCAGAAAAATACTGAAGCCTGATGAAATGAACTAAGTGCTATGAACAGCTTTTGAATGAGAAATGTTTCTTTTTGACTTCTCCTTTTTATGTCCCCAGGATCTCAATGCACTTCCTACTGAATCTGGAAGCCAAGATGAAATTACAGCCCTCCCGAGGCCAACAAGAGGCTGGCTATTGCCTTCAGCAGAACCAGGATTTTACTCTTAGTGTAAAGACATTCTAAGAAACACTGGGCACAACTGCCCACTTCTATGGAAAAAGTCAGCTGGAAACATAGCAAAGCCTACCACACAATTTCCTTCTCACTCTTCCCTAAGGGGAGATAATTTAAGCTTGGAGTGGAAAACAGGATCCAGGGAAAATTGGTGGAAACCCTGTGGTTGCCATCTAGAGAGATGGCTCTGGTTGTGCTCCCCACCTTGCCCCGGCTCCCCAGCCCACCACCACCCACAGCCCCAGCTTTGCATCCCACTCTGCTTGTCCCTCTTCCATGAAGCAATGAAGAGGGTTCTGTCTTGCTGTGATTCAGAATCACCCAGAAAAAACCCTTTTCTCTGCCTTCATCTTCTATGACTCTGGGACACATGCTGGAGAACCTGCTCAGAGTTCCTACATCCTCTGGGAAGCCATCCCCTTCCCATGTCTGAGATATGGTAGTATTCAGATACCCTTGCCAGGAGAGGCACCAGTCCTGCACGGCCATAGTTCCCAGTTCATCATCTCAAACCTGGTCTGTGCAGACAACCATCTCCTACTGCCTTTTCCCTAGTAGTCCCTCCTCCTCCTCCTGCATTTCCGACCTCTCCTTGCTCACACACCACAGCCCCCTGCCTTCCCAGGCCCCTATTTGCAACCCTCTCCTCACTGTGTTCTCAGCACCAGGGGACACCAGCCAAGGGTGCCTGGTCTAGTAGTGTTTGTTGCAGTGGTCTCCATTTGTTGGCACATGTGGGCTGAGGGCTGTGATGCTCCACCACTCAGGAACTGCAAATCTTTGCCTTTGTGTCAGGAAGCAGAGACTATGCTCAGACACCATGTTACAGCCATCCCAGTTGCAGCTCCTAGCTGCAGCTGGTCAGATCTCATTTTCCTACATTTGCAGCTGAACATCATCTCATTCCATTAATTTCAGCAACAGTGAAGTACTCGGTCCTAAAAAATACTAACCCTTTGTGCACATTGACAAATTTTCTTTCGTCTTCCTCAGAATAAGAATTTTTATTTTGTTTTAATTAAGAAGTAAATAAAGTACTTGCAGTCTTTTAATAGGCTTCATGTTAAGAAGTGACCAATTCCCCTCTCTGTTCACAAGTAAAACGAAAGCTTTCACCATTATAGACAAAGTATTGAAAAGTTAACACAAGTCATAATGAAATCTGACTTTGTGATGCGTTGTTTATCCTGCAATATTTTTCACTTACATTAATATTCTGAGAAGCTCACCTTGAGGTTTTATGTTGGCTTTTTTATTATTATTATTTTAATGTATTTCCTCTTTAGCTGCATTTATACACAAGTAGGCTATAAATGAAACACTAATTTTTCTGAAGGCAATTGTGAAGGTGTATTTGCACCCATTTCTTCTCAATTTCACATAGAGCCAATTTATCATAATGCAGAGCAATACTTGAACAAGTGGAAAATCTGTATTTGTTCACACTATACTCTCAGTATTAACTCCAGATCAGCTGCTTGGGGATAGTATTTGTGCTTGTATTTAACACTAAAATGTCATAAAGAAGCTGTCAAAGAACTTGAGATTAAGTCACTTCTCTGTTTGGGCAGCAATGATTTTGTGATGAACATGATGAACATTGCAAAATGAGTCCTCAGGAATTAACTGGGATACGAATGAGTTCTATTCTGGCAATGGTTAGAGCAAGGCAACATCTACTGAGGTTATCCAAGAGGGCACGGACAAGCGAGCAACAGAATACAAGCCACAGAAGGTCGGCCAGGGATGTTGCAATGGCACATACTGCCCGTAACTTCCTCCATGAAATGCAGGGATTAAAAGCAGCCAAGAGAGCCTCCACCCTGGGTAGGTGGAGGAAAAGTAGAAGAGCCAGCACATCATTTGGGCAGCCAGGAAAATGAGCCAAATCAGCACAGCCCCAGCAGTGCTGCTGCCAGTAGGACATCAGTGGAGCCCGCGGAAGATTATAAACGCTAGCTCTGAGGGAGGTGATACTCCAGCACCCAAGGTGCTGAACCCAAGGTGTTGAACCAGTGGTGAGAAAGCTGCCAGGGGGGACTGACATGCTCTCCTCTTGCTCAAAGGAGCTGCACACTCCTGTGGTTCTCAGTCCTGTCCTTACCTTCTGTAGTACTCTGAGCATGGTAGTGGAGGTCAGACAAGTTACCACTAACAAAGTAATAGTAATTAACATGAGCAAGTCAACAGAACAAGTCATACAGCACCAGTGACTCATACTGTTAGTATCATTTAAACACAGGAATGAGATTAACACTGAGTCACAGAATGTAAAACAGTTATAAAATATCTGAATTATAGATACAAGAAAACAGCATCAAGTCATGCCATCTGAGGGACGCAGGCCACTTTTTTTTGTGATCTTTGTTATCAAATTTTCTCATGGTCAATGACCTTTAAATTTGTGCTGCAGCAAGAAATTCATACAAGACAAGTTACATTAGAACTAGATAAAAATATTTTTCTTCCTCACCCAAAAGGAACCTGATGATATTACAATATAGGCAAGTTCCATCTACTGTGCTGCACTGCTGACATACAGTAGCCTTATATGTTAGTCTAAGCTAACATCTTATTAAACGCTGCAAACCATTAATAATGCAACTACCAAAAAGACAGCTAATTGCAAATAAAAATCTATCACTTCAAATTTTTTGAAGAAGTTATCTCTAAGACAGTTCATCAAAAATACTTTTCATGGCGTCTGGCACAAGCTTCCCAATGGAGTGTGTTTACACCAGAGTTTAATGGTTATTGCCAAGTTGGCCTCACCAAGGGCAAATCAGGCCTCACAAATTTGGTGGCCTTCTATGATGGGGTTATAGCACTGGTGGAAAAAGGAAGAGCAACTGATGTCATCTACATGGACTTGTGCAAATCATTTGACATTGCCCTGCACAACATCCTTCTCCCTAAACTGGATCCTTCTCTCTAAATTGGAGACATGGATTTGATGGTTGGTGCACTAGGTGGATAAGGAATTGGCTGGATGGTTGCTCTCAAAGAGCTGCAGTCAGTAGCTCTATGTTCCAATGGAGATCACTGATGAGTGGCATTCCTTGAGGGTTGGTACTGGGGTTGATGCAGTTTAACATCTTTGTTGGTGATGTGGATTGAGTCACCCTCAACAAGTTTACAGACGACACTAAGCTGCATCGTGTGGTTAAAACGTTGGAGGGAAGAGATGCCATCCAGAGGGTCCTTGACAGGCTTGAGAAGTGGGCCTATGCAAACCTCATTAAGTTCAACGAGGCCAAGTGCAAGATCCTGTACAAGGGTTGGGGCAATTCCAAGCACAAATACAGGCTGGGTAGATTGCAAGCAGACCTGAAAAGGACTTGAGAGTGTTGGTTGATGAGAAGCTCAACATGATCTGCCAACATGCGTTTGCAGCGCAGAAAGCCAATAGCATTCTGGGCTGCATCAAAAGAAGCGTGGCCAACAGGTTAAAGGAGGTGATTCTCCTCTTCTACTGTGGGCTCGTGAGACCCAACCTGGAGTCTTGTGTTCAGCTCTGGGGCCTCCAGCGTAAGGAGGACATGGAACTGTTGCAGCAAGTCCAGAGGAGAATCACGAAGATGATCAGAGGGCTTCTCTGTGAAGACAGTTTGAGAGAGTTCAGGCTGATTAAACTGAAGAAGGGAAGGCTCTTCTATAGAGGCCTTCTAGTATCTAAAGGGGGCCTACAGGAAAGCTGGAGAGGGACTTTTTACGAGGGCATGTAGTGATAGGACAAGGGATAATGGCTTTAAGCTGAAAGAGAGTGTATTCAGATTAGATGCAAGTGTGGTGCTGTGGACTCACTTGAGGGA
>NW_009717924.1:0-223 GCF_000703405.1 Apaloderma vittatum
AACAATAATAGCACTAATAAGGAAATAATGACAATAACCAACTCTATACAGATGTATACAGGACTGATATCAAACCCAATTCCAGACAGGACCCCCGTGGTCCCTCAGCTTTACCCGTGGGACGGGATGCTCCTGCCGGTCACCTGTCCTGTCTGCTCCTCACCCGAGGTGCCACCTGTCCCTTCCTGGGGACCCTTTTCCTGGTCGGCCCCCCACGGTGTGC
>NW_009717925.1:0-4484 GCF_000703405.1 Apaloderma vittatum
TCCAACCATTAACCCTACACTACAAGTTCCCTGGTCTGTTCTAGCCCCTGACATTCTGTGATTCTGTGATTCCCCTTGGTAAGAAAACTTCCACAGCTGAATAAGATATATTTTTCAAGGTGAACTTTATTTATGTATAAGCACAAAACATTGATAGTAGGCAAAGACATTTCAAACTAAAAAAAAAAATAGAATAAGTCGGTTTTCAGACATGTTCATGGGTAAAAGTTGTATTATTTCCCTCTAAAAGGCTGAACTCCATGGTAGCCATTCACTTTATTTTGAGTGTGCAGCAGTGGCAAAAATTTGCTGCATAAAGTGGAAGACTGAATGGCCATAGACATTTCTAGCTAAAAAATAATCACAAAAATGAAACTACAAAAAACCTCCAAGCTTTAAAAAGCTCATTCTAACAAATTAGCTATAAAATCAACTACCTGAAAATTGTTATTTTTGTTTTTTTAAATTCATTGCATGGGATTACAGTCTCTCAACAGGGAGGAAAGATGGATGGAAGGTACATGGAAGTTTAATGATATCATCATCAGATCTTTGTCTGTTAAAAATGCAAACCTTCATGTCTAGTAAATTTTCAGCAGAGAATGGCTATAAAAAAGGGGACAGTAGGGCAGCAAAAATGCTTGTGACCCTGCAGATAAAAACATCTCCAGTTAAGAACTCAGAAACTGCATTTTAAGAAAGCATTTTCAGATGACAGATACATCAGAGAAAGTGTGTTTACCACTCTCTTTAGAGCTAATGTCAAAACTGATATCAGGAAATAAATAATAAGTTTTTTCTTGAAACAGAGTGAATCAGCTCAGTGATGGTTCTTCTATTAATGTTCCACCCCTGCTTAGCACTTTGTGTTCAATGATGGTTACGCAAAGCAGAATAGAAAATACATAAAAAGATGTAACAAAACCTGAGAAATGTTATTAAACGAAAATCAAGATAGTTTTACCATAATTACATAAATTACTTAGTGGGTGACTTTCATTTTATGATCTGTCTTGGAACAAATGAACCATTTTACTCAGACTGATGAATCATTCTCTGGTCTTCAGATGTCCTAGTCAATGTCATATATTTGTCACACGTGACATATTTGGTTCATACAAAAATCTCTCAGAACTTTTTTCCTGATTCTTCACAGATGTAAAAGGCTTCTGTCAGAGCAGGGCTTGGACATTGAACTTCAAGTTTTGGGAAAAGCAAAATTAACAAACCAGTGACTGTTATTCTATTTCTTGGTGAAAAAATACTTTCACAGAAAAGTAATTATCTTATGCTCATATTTAGATGTAAACGTACGTCTGATGTAATTTGAAAAATAAATTGTAAACATAATTCTGATGTAATTAGAAAATAAAGGTCTAAATTATACTGGAAATTTTTCACAAGAAAAATATGTTTTAAAAGGAATATGTAGAGTTTTAAAAACTTTTATGGTTAGTTAATTCAAAGCTCCTTGATTTTTTTTTTTAAATGAAAACAGCTTTTAAGGCTTTCCATATCTTTCTGTATATTTTGAGAGAGACTGTGTTTTTCCAATATTCTTATTTCTTTCTCCTGAGACTCTAGAGTTCTGCGTATGATCAGGCAAATTAAACCGTAGCCCAACCTATTAAAAAAGGTATTCCTTTGTAATATTACTGTATCAAAAAAACTTCCAAAGATACGATTGTAGTTTCTGTTGGAAAGCATAATTTGAAGTATCTGAAGTGAAACATGAACATGTTTTCATCACTGTTATTATTTTGGAATATGAGAATCATGTAGAATTGCATGTTATTGCATGTTCATTTTTATATGATTCACATTTTTAAATTAAGCATTTGAAAGCCTTTCTTGGTTTCAAGTTTCTCTTGTCTAAGGCCAACACAATCCCACAACAGCTCCTACCTGGAAAAGTTCAAAGGGAAGAAGACTGATGACAGAAGACGGTGAGAGTGCATAATCCTGTGAATGTCTATTTCATTTCCCAAATGAAATATCAGGCTTTGCAGGTAAGTAAATTATTACTAGGTTTTAATCCATCAAAGCATTTGAAAGCTGCGGTGGCGTGGGATGGCTGCGGGAGCTGGGCTGTGTGGGGAAGAAGGACACCTTGCTCTGCCCTCAAGCTGGCAAAGTCATCGCAGCACCATGACCTTGGGGTCTTTCTGGGGGCTCCTGTCTCGGGGTGCCTGGCAGAGGACAAAAGACACTTGCTCTATGCAGACTCCTTTGCATAACTCACTCCTTTCAGCCTTACCAGCCCAGGTGTGAGTGGTGGGATAAGAACCCCATAGTTTAGAACCCTGCTACTGATACCCTTTAGCAGAAAATCGAAGAGGCATCAGCTGCTGCTCTTGCATGCGATGCCAAAAAGGCACTGTGATGTACAGAGGATGGGTGCTGCATGGGTGCTGGGATCTTTCTTGTAGGTCTTCCTGGTTCTATTTATCACTTGGAGTGCATTTCTTCCTTTTTCCAATTGTTTACCTTATCCTTCAAACTACAAATTCCTTAGTGTGTTTCCTATCCGTCATCAAGTATCTGCGCAAAGCCTGGGACAACAGGTCCCAAATATCCTCCTGTCCCATCTTGGTCACCACCACCCTGACCTGGAAGGACCAGTGGGGCTGGTCAGCCTCTCTATAGCTTCTCCTACCACACCACAGAGATTATATATTTGTGACCAGTTGAAGCAGCAAAGGACTCATATGTGAAAGAAGTTTCGTAGGTGGAAAATCACACAAATGCAAAGCACACACAACCAAAGCTTTATGAATACAAATTAATTTTGGATCCCAGGACACTATCTTGATACAAACTATGGCATAAAGTTCTTCTGCAACCTTTTCAGAGGCAGCTCCTTCAAGCGAGTGTGCTGTGTACAATCACTCATTAACATTTGGTGAAGGTCTGTAGGGAACGTGAAATTAAAAGTCACTCTGGCTGGTGCGCACTGATGAGAAAACATGTTTTTGAATTTCAAATAAAGCTTGTAAGACTACAGTAGACTCATATAAACAATTCCCATATTAGAGGGCATCTTCCAGGAAAGCAATTAACATTTCACCTCCTGTATCACTGTCACTGGAGAATTCAGATGCTGACAGCCATTGGCATCTGCTTACTTACTCCATTTCCCTCTTGCACGCTCAGCTCCCAAACAGGAGCATTGTTTTCTTAACTCCAGCCCCTTTATTAATGATAATAACAATGCCTTGGCGAGAGCAATTACAAAGCAGCCTCTTGAGAGACTTGGCAGTCATCTCCCCTCATGCTAAATATGTCAGGATCTGTGTCACCCACAGTTTGACCGAAACCGAGTATAAACACTTCCCCACAAAGATTTATTGTTCTGTCCTTATAGAATCATAGAATTTTTTTTCAGCTGGAAGAGACCTAGAAGATCATAGAGTTCAGCCTTTGTCCCAGCCCTATAAACCCTGTCCCCCAACACAACATCCACCCGTCTCCTAAACACCTCCAGGGATGGTGACTCAACCACCTCTCTGGGCAGCCTGTTCCAATGGCTGACAACCCTCTCAGTAAAGAAATTCTTCCTAATATCTAACCTGAACCTCTCCTGGTGCAATTTAAATCCATTTCCCCTCGTCTTATCACTCTCCACTAGGGAGAACAGACCAACTCCTGCCTCTCTACAACCTCCCTTCAGGTAGCTGTAGAATAAGCAGACATCAGGACAGACATGGGGAGGCTGTACACAGGCTGGGCAGAGTAGCCATGCATCAAATCCAGCACTGGCTGGTGTCAGCATTGAACGGGAGCTTCGATGGTGCCTCCTGGCAGGTCAAGAAGTGTGCCTGCATGCTTGGGAGGGGAAAGATAGAGACATTTTTCCACAGGCACTTTCCATCCTAAGCCATGTTTCTCACGATGGTGTCCCAAACTGAATTTAGAAATAATTTGTGATCACTGTGCTCATAAAATTAAAAAAATGCACCCTCTTAGTAATCAAAAGTGTGAGCTAACCAGTAATTTATTTTTAAATTCAACTGAGTAACCTTAAAACTCCTTATGTTAAACAATGGAAAGAGGAGTAAAGTTCATGTAGCATGTTATTTTCAAACCAGTGCTTTAGCAGAATGCACCTTTTTTTTTCAGGTCAATGGACAGTTCTGAAGAAAAAGCAAGGCCTGGTGCTGAATAACAATTTACTGGTGTCAGAAAGATTTTTCAAACAGAGAAGCCAAATGAGTGCTGAAAAATACTACTTTAGTTAGTTGAATAAAAATATACATACCAGTTATGTTTTTTCTATGTTAGATTCTTAAATAGTGCTATGGAAATACTGTCTCAAAAATATATTTCAGGAAAAAAAAAGAATTAATTTCTCAAATTGTAGACTATATCACAGATTTATAGGGATACTTGACCAAGACACAGTTATTATTTCAAAAATAAGATTCATTTTCTTCAGTACTTATCCTTCTTATATTAGCAGGATGTTTCCTTGTCCTTCTTTCCTT
>NW_009717925.1:4515-23562 GCF_000703405.1 Apaloderma vittatum
CCCTACACACACCACCAATCATTTTAACTTAAGTTGCCAAGGTTTTTCCTCTTCCTTTCTCTAAACTCTGTTGTGTGAGTGAGCTCACACATGATCAGATTAAGAAGCATCGAAACAAGTTTTAGTAAACAGAATTTATTCCTGACCTTCAGCTCCCCGTCCACTGTTACAAACCAATCCTTCATTCCCTTAAGATGGCATCCAAGGAAGAAGCCTTTGTATAAAAGTCTTTCAACTGATGCAGACTCCAAGGGATAAGCTGGCAAAACAATATATTGAAGGACGTATAACCCATAATACTCACAACTATTCACAATGAAACAAGGTTTATTTTCTGTGCACTGCTCAAATGCCAATTCTGAATCTTGTTTTCTCTTTCAAAAAGTAGAACCTGATAACATTTTCCCTATCCAGAAAATTAAATGGTAGTGGCTCCCATACATTTGAATAAGTGCTTCAGATAAATGTGGGACATCCTTTGTCATCAAGCAGATGAAGCAGATCAAGCAGTTTCCTCTGAACTCTTTCTCCTTTGTATCTCAAAGATTAAAAAGTCTATTTGGCCCACATTTAACAAGAGTTTGGCCTTCTTCCTTTGTCTCCTCCATTAAAGCTTTGCACTGTATTTTATGTGTTAACACAAACCGGGAAAATTGTCAGTCAGACAAAGTGACCCAGAATATTTAATAAATTTGTGAACTAGAGTAGCTGTATTTCACCCTGGGTTTTTTTTGTGTATCTGTGAGTATCTACCCATTCAGGAGACAGAAGGGCAAGTTAACCTTTCCTTGATAAAAATTCTGAGTACCCAACAGAATCAGATATATCTTTTATTCATTGGGGAAGCTGCCAAGTTAAATTTTTTTTGTGGTTATATGTGTATATATAAATATATATATATAGCATTACCCTCACGGGAGCCTTTTCCCAGATACCCACTGTGGTTATCTCTATCATGGCAAATCATATGGCCCCAGGCTTTGCAACTTAGTTGCCTTCACTTTACTGCAATAGAAGAAGCCTGTGGGTTCATTCAAATCTCTTCTGTGGGATTATGTTATAACACGGAGGAATCGTATCCTTCCAGCCCTGTGACCTCTAAACCAATTCCATACAATTTAGAATAGTTTTTTTCAATTCGGTGGATACAAAATGACTAATAATAGGAACTCTGGGCTGTGAGCCCTGCCAAATATTCTAAAATAAATACTTTTTTTTCTCCCTGTGGAACAGTTTCACATCCAAAAGAGTGAAAAAGTGCTACTGGTGACAGGTGCAAGACAGCAGCACGAATACATTGGCTCCTGAACCTCTGTGTCACCACAGACTGGCACAATCTGTTGCTCTGTATATGAGAAACACTGGAGCAAGCTGCAGTGGTACTTTTAGTTGTTATGGACCTTCTCCCAGATCTACTGTATGTCATGTAAATACAGCTTGAGTTATCCAGGTTAGTTTTTCATCTAAATGGTGTAGAAATCGAGTATTGCAGGCATTTTTTTTTAAAATGGCAAAAGTAAAATGACTGCATCTGCTAGATACTGTTATTGCTCCATTTACTGTCCACAAAATGATTTCCAGTTTTGTATTATCATTCAACTTTTATGATCCTGCTGTCATTGTAGAAGTAACACACTGTTATTTTCTCTTATGCATTATTTCTAGCTATATGAAATAGACAGCAGTTGGATGATACTTTTCTTGTGTCGATCCCTTCCTATGAATTGGTTTTAAACTTCTACAGCAAACCTCCCTGTCAGGTAGTCAGTCACATCCTGGAAAAGAGTGTTGGGTTAGTTAAGGATACTACAGACTCAGAAGTGTTAGCAAACAGCCAGTAAACACAGATGCCACTTTTGCTGTAGGAATTTCATGCTCTACTAAAACATATTTCATTAAAGCCCAAGGCTAAGAGATCACAATTTAAGTGCCAGATTATGGAAGAATTCTATGTTAATGTCAAACTCGTGCCATCTTTCATTCTACTGAATGAAGAATTTGCTTTCTGCAATTTTACATCCATTCTTTGAGACCTTCCCTAAAACTTACCTTTGAGAAGTTATCACATACATTTTTCATTTATACTTACAGAGGGATTTTCCTCCATTTTATTTTAATTTAATTTGATCTTGCTCTGGAGTGTTGCTCAGAAGAATTTCTGAAAGTTTCATAAAAAAAAAATTCTCCAGGTAGTCTGGAGAAAGCTGCATGGGATGAGCTAGTTAAAGAGAAGTACAATGCAGACAATCTATAACTTAATGAAAGCAAATGTGCTTATACCAGAGGGAGACAGACATACGACAGTGTCCCTGCCAGGTTCCTGGGCGTGCTCTCTAAGCACCTGTTACTGGGCTTTACCTGCAGAAGGCAACTTCAGTCCTTGGTCTCATCAAGTACTGACCTTCTTATGGTTTTATTGCACCCACTTTTGTCTGCTTCTTTTCCTACAACCCATCCATCTCCTGTGTTCATTAAATTAAGCCTCCTACTTTCACATAGCAGATCACTTATGTGTAACTTATGCCATCATTACATATGTTATCTACAGTCTTGGCTGAGAAAACAGCCTGGTTTTAATCCTACTTAATCACAAGCTATATTATACCTCCATTTTTCAGCATCTTCTAGGAAAAAACAAGAAAATGTCCTTAAATACCTGACATTGTGACATGGTTTTTATGTGTCTGCAACCTATTTAAAGGCGTGTGTGTTGCCCTTGTACATAAAAGAAAGAATAAAGGGAGTTAGTTACCTGTGCCTTTTACCATTTAAAGATCGTGTTTGCTACAGAATTTTCTCAGCTAGAAGAACCTAAATTCAAAGAATTAAGGAGACCTGAAAATGGAATGGTGTCAGGAAAAAAAAACACATTATGCTGACAGCAGTTTAGGACAACTAGCCCATCATTATGAAACTCAGCTATACAAACAGCCAAACATAAAGTATCAACTATTTTATATTTTGTTGTTTGGAGTTTTTTGTTTATAAAATAAAATTTCTAAGGATGAACAAAACAGAGAGAGAGAAATTATGAAGGCAGAAACATACTTATTAGCTTGAGGAAGAAAGATGTAATGCATTTCACATAATATATAAGGTATTGTAGTTGGCATGATGTGGACTTCTGAGAGAGTTTTGGTCATAGGAGGAATGCAGGACCACACTAGCTTGGAGAGAAAAAGCTGATCTTAAGGCCAAATGTAAAACAGTCATTTACTGTACATGCACTTAGTGTAATCAGGCAGCTATAATATTGTATTAAATTACCGAGCCCCATTACATATATGAGCAAACCAAAAAGGACAAAATATTGCTCACTGCATGAGCAGCCCTGCTGCATCCTCTTGAACCATCTCATGATGAAATTGAGCAAGGAGAGAGAAAAAAAGCCCTTTCAGCAAAGAAACCGAAATTTGAGCCTTCATGGTGAAGACATAACAGACAGAAGAAAGTCTCAAGCTCACTGCCAGGGTAATGTTACCTAAAAATATGCATAACTAGAGTTAACACCAAGATTCTGATTCTTCTAAGCCTGTCACAAGCCAAGTTCCAGGAACACAAACTGCTGTCTGAGATCCACTGTCAGGCCTCAATGAAAAGAAAGACATCATAGAATCACAGAATCACAGAATGTTAGGGGTTGGAAGGGACCTCTGAAGATCATCTAGTCCAACCTTCATCCCAGCATACCTAACCACTACACCATAGCCTCAAGTGCTAGATCTACTTTTTTTTTAAACACCTTCAGGGTTGGTGACTCCATCACCTCCCTGGGCAGCCTGTTCCAGTGCCTCACCACTTGTTCAGTAAAGAACTTCCTCCGAATATCCAATCTAAATCATTAGTGGAGACGTGCCCAGGATAGAGAACAACACTGTCCAGAGAGACCCTTTTTGTGCTATTTGAAATGCAAATTCACACCTTGGTTTTCTGTAGAATGACTTTTCCATGCAGGCATGGCAAGACGGAGTGAAAAACACTCGAGATGACTTGCAAGCTGGTCAGCCACAGCTGACAACACAAGGCAGAGAAGGATGTAGGCAGTAAATTTGAAAGCCCTCAGCTAAACAGTATTATTATTTTAATAATGACACAGCCCACAGGCTGCAACACTGCATAAGAATTGAAAATTGTCAGTTCTTCTGTTTTAAACTCAGGATAATCCAGGACACACACACACAAAAAGTAGGATCAACAATCATAATACTGTTGTTATAAATATTTGCTGAAAATTATTTTTCCTGACTTTTTTTTTATTTTTGAAATTCAGGGCAGGAGTGTGCTAACCATGCCTGTGCCACATCCTGGGTGAACTTGGCAGCAGTGTCAGCCAAGGACATATTATAAAATTACCAAAAGTCTTGACCAAAGGGCGAAGCTTAGTTCCAGGACAGGAGCAGTGGTGTGGGAGCAGGGTGTGGCTCAAAGAGACTTCCCAGCACAGTACCAAGGCTACACCCAGCAATTTCTCCACACATCCTTCTCAAGCAGGAATATTTCCAGGAAAAGCTGCAGATATTTGCATAGAGGCCAATCACCTCAGGTGGATTTTAATGTAACCTACATGATTCTCTAGTGATTGTGTTGATGAGACGTCCTAGTTTTAGAGCATCAGGATAAAAGTTCTCCAGGGCTGTCTGGCACAGGTAGCAATCACAACAGGGGAGGGGGGGCAGTGTGCCTGTGGAGAGGAAAGGATGGGTGAGATGACCCAAATGGACCAATCACAGTGTTCCTTCCCAAGGTGCTCAGCATGAAAGGGCCCCGAAAAAAAAGAGCTCTGGTGCATTTAGTATCTGCTGTATTGTAAGGATTTTCATCAGCTATTTGTCATCTCTTCCTGCACTGCTGGTGTTCCCGACTCCTGCTTTCGTGCTTCAGAGGAGCATCATTCATAAGGACAGGTTGTCTTCTCCTGCCTCCCTAGGTAGGAGCACCGTAGATGCTCCAAGGTTTTCTTTTCTGTTTTGGACTGTCATGGAGACTCTGGGCTTGGGTCTTCCCAACCGTTGCTGAGTCCAGTCTGGCACTTTTCTGCTCAGGACATAGTCATCATCCAGAATGCATGGATTCTGTGTTAGTATATTCATTTGTATCTTTGAATATATTTACTTACTTGTATGTATTTTTATATAGTTCAACATCTTCATTGTTACTTTTAGTATTATTTTCTTTTGTTTTCATTCAACTGGTTCAAGTGTTTTTCATCCCCAACTTTCTCTCCCTGCTTCCCCTGTTATCCTCCCCTGGTATTCTCAAACTGGGATACTAGACCTCCACTGACCATGGGTGCAGTTTAGACTCACTGCACCCACATGGGGACACTTAACTTTTTGTCTTATGCTGAACCTCACCAGTACCATCAGGAGAGATTAATCCAACCATGCAGTCAGTTACAGTCAGTCCAGCCATGGATAGATAATAGATTATTTAAAACAGATTAGTCACAGGATTTTGGACTCTCCTGGTGTGATACCTCAATGAATGTCTACACGACAATGAAGATGTGGATAAAGACCAAGTGATGTTTTTTCCCTTCAGCTTAAATGCCAAATTTTGAAAATTTAAGACCAAACACACAACCTCTGTTCAGAAAGAGCTAGCCTACATCTGCCTTGACAGCATAAGATACCTTAAGTGAGCGTTGCACAAGCCCACTAGACATTATTTCTGCTTGTTGCATTCCAGGAGAGCATGGCATGGATAAATAGCTCAAACCACTCATTGTCCAAAAGAAGCGTTCAGCATCTTTTACAAACCTAGCCCACTTGGATACAGTTAAGTGACAAAATGATTAAAGCCAACTGCAATATTTTAAAATAAAAAAGGATCTAAGTGATAGAAGAGTTTTCCCGCTTTTACCCTTATTCCTTTCCAACGCACATGCTTGGGAGAACTCCTTCTACTTGACAAAAACACATTGGTTCTTCTGGCTCATGAGAAAGCTGGGATCAGGACTTAATTAAGGCAGAGTTGTCAGTGAGCCTGTGGGTATGTCCACCCCAGACCAAATGGCCGTAACCTGCTCTACAAACAGTGCACCGGGGCTAAAGATGATCAATTTACCACTCCTCTGCTTACAAGCAAAACAAAACTTTATTGACTTCTTCAATGACGTTAAATTTTTCCATACCATGTTTTTAAACTAGGTCTGTTCCCAGGAATGAATGATCTAATCAAAAGGAGTGAAGAAATCACTGGGAGGATGAACTGGATTGCAGCTGTGCTGAGTGGGGAGTCCCTGGAAGCACCCTGCTTCCAGGAGAAGGGTGGGAACAAAGCTGTTGTGGCCTCTGAAAAGGCTCTGAAGATGTTCTTCCTTCAGCACAGTACACACACGTAAACAAACGTGTCCACAGCCACACATCTGAAGAAGGGGGACCAGCTCTGTCTCGCAGCCTGAAATTAGAGGCTGGAGTTCAATTTCTTACTATTGTCTTGGGGAAAGTCAGGCCAGAACCTGCTGCTCTGGAGGACACCTGGATAAGGTCAGCAGATAGTGCAGCACAAGTGGAAAAAAACCACCAATCTGCCACCTAGACTAGACCAGGACCCATCGACTGCCCGTTAGTATCTGGGACGTATGGTGCTCTGGTCTAATTTTATCAAACAGGATTCAGTCCAGGAAATCTGAGAACACTCTAAAGTGCAAAACAAAGCACAATAAAGGGAGATGATCGGGAGATTGGGTTGAAAAACCCATGCCTGAACTGAACTAAAATTGAAGTAGGCAATGAATTACACCCATAGCTGAGCCCTGTGTATGAGGGCCCTTCTTGCCCTTAGCCATCAGATACAGCTCTTTTCAGACTCCACGCTATTATTTTAAAACGAAAAAAAACCACATTTCCACAGTGATCTTTGCTCTAATCTGTGTGTATTTTTCAATATAGATGCTATCTGTTCCTGCGGAGCTCCTGTTTTAAACACTGCAATTGGGACACAACTGGGTATTTTCATTCTGAGAGAGAAAACAATGATTTCTGTGGCAACCTATGGCTCTCCCTGTGGAGCACGATGCTGGTGGAGGACTTCAGGTGTCCCAGCCAGGTGGCATAAAGAACAAGCTGGTCCATGACATGGCAATGATGGCAGCCAGCTGTTCTCCACAGGGGAGCATCTGCTCACCTCCTGGAACAGCCCAGAGACATGGAAAAGGCAAGAGTGAGCCAGGGCTCCAGCTGGAGAGCCTTAATCACAGAGGGGAAAGCAAACACCTCTCACCAGGCCCCAATTAGCAGAAGTGAGATAGGGGAGGCTGCTTCCTCCGAAGGCTCGGCCAGAGGCAATGGTGAGGGAGTGACATACAAAGAGAGAGAGAGCTGAGAGGGAGAAAGAAGAGGAGAAGACAGACAGCGGGGCTTATGTGCTCTGACTGAGATAAAACGAAATATCAACCATGTTTTTCAGTAAATGCATTTCAGCCTTCCCCGGCACAATGCTTTAGTCCAATGACTGTACCAATAATCTAATGCTCCTTACCTCAAGCCACACAGTGCTAAGCCAAGGGTGAATGTCTCACTGACAAGGAAAGTAAAGCCTTGCTGCTGTTGTCATAGTGAGCACAGCCCAAATTTCTACAGGCATTGCCATCATTTCAAACATTGAGCCATATAAAAATTCAGTGCTGGGTAAAAACTGGTCATGGGGCAGGCTGCAGAGCTGGGCAATGTATGCCAGGGCTATCGATTAGACCCTCAGCACCAAGCAGAATGGAAGTATTTCATGTAAAGGACCAGTCTGGTTACAAATGGAAGGAAAACTAATATTCATGTGGAAGAAAACGCATTCTTCACCACAGATACCAGCGCTGGCTTTGGAGGGTCATAAACCCTGTTTGGAAGGTGAGGGGGTACTGATGTGGACCACAGCCTTCGTGTGGAGCCCTCCAGGAGGGGTGAGTCCCAGCAGTGTTGTATTTATACTCCCCAACCAGAAACACAAGTTTCTAGGTAACAGCTCTGATAGCTGAAGGATTTGGAAGTGTCACCACTTCAAGTTATGTGTAAAACAATTTAAGTCTTCATTAAAAGCATTGCTAGTATCTGTCTTCTTTGTCTGCAAAAGGGAAGATTTGGTGTGTTGTTTTTTTTAACATGCTCTGTGCAGCAGCACAGAATTGAAAGTTGATTTTGCCAGTTGATATCTTTGCTCATCATCCCTCTTCAATCTCTACAATGCTTTAAAACATAATAGGGCAACTTAGGGACTATATAAACTCAGCCTTTGCAAAGAATAGTAACAGCATAAAGGACAGAGTGTTGACAGCAGAGCTCAGAGATGCACCCTAACTCTTTGATATGTCATATTTGTTTTCATATTCAGTGTTAGAAATGCCTAGATGATATGAAAAAATACTTATAGTCTCAAATAAGACAATAGTATTTCAATGTTTGCCTATTTTGTCTTTGTTCTTAAGCTTCCAAAAATGTTAAATAAATATTGAATTATACTTTAATAATTCAATTAGTTTTAATTATTTTAAAATATAATAATTATAATTAGTTAAGTGAGAAGTTAAGCTCTTTATAGTATTCATCTCCTTCCAAAAGCCTTTGTAAAACTTCAGTGAGCACTGATATCTTTGTCTAGCTTGACAAGATGCAAGCTAATTTTATTTCTTGAGTGATTGTATCTCTGAGCAAACAAACTTGCCTGGTGCTGTATGTCCTTATCTCTAACTGAAACCAGTGCAGGCTGGAGCTGTTTATAACTTAACAGCATTCAACGATATATCACAAAGAAAGTCGTCACTTCTGCATGAAAACCTGTGAGGAGGATATACTGTTATTTTTTACTCTCTATAGCTAACTCTCTACCCCTGCTCATCTAATTTAACTTGACTGAAGCAGCAGGCTCAAGAAGGAAGAAAAGAAAGAAAAGCTGGGAACGTTGTGGTCTCGCAGATGACTTTGCTGTTCCCAACAGGTCTGTGCAAGCATCAAGCCATTCACAAATGGCTCATCAAATGCTGGCTTTCCTAAAACCAGACCAAGCGCAGTTCCAAGCACCACAAGGAAGCACATGAAGCCGGTGCTGGATTTGTGGGAGCCCCTGGCAGGTGCACACTCCTCAGGGCTCCAATCTTTCACCTGGAGAGCTGCCCCCATTCAGCAAAACATCTGCATGAGCTGGACTTTGCTCTTCCAGCCTCAGAGGGGTTTAGCCCAGGAAAAAATCAAGTGCTGCCTCATCCCCGCTGACACATGCAATAAGGGCTGATCATGCGAGGTGCTGAACATCCCCCAGGGCACTCAGACACCAGGAGACACGAGAGGACACTCAGATTTTGCATGACTGGGTGCATCTCCCCTTCTGCTTTAGGTCTGAGTGAGATGCTCAGTGCTGCAAAGTTGGAAGGATCAAACTCACTCTGTAATTGGGGTCATTGGGAGAACTCTGCACGCTGCGCAAACCCTCAGATTAGAAAACTTTGTAATTATGGGGTTTGGGGAATATTAGTTTCCTGGTAACCCAGAATGTTAATAACGAAAACTGTCTATTCATTCATTACCTAGTATCAATCTTAAAACAAAATATTAAGGATTTCAGCTAACCCTTTTGTCTACAATATACTGCATGAGCTGAGTTTGTGTATTAATTCTTATTTTCTTCACTTTTATAAGATTTTGCACAGATCCTTCAATAAAATAATTAAACATTTTCTTGTCATGCAAAACAAAAAAAGAATACAATATCATTATTAAAAATATTTTTAAGTGGTTTTGTTAGGGGGGTGAGATTTTTTTGGGTAGGGGTAGCAAATGTGATAATGTAGCCATTTTCTAAGGAGAAATTTAAAAACATTTTGTAGCTACCATCTGCAGTTACTCTTTAACTTTTAATGACAAGAAATAAGGTCTTTTAGGCCTACCTAACAGGTCTCCCTGTAAGTTCAGCTGCCACTAATATAATAGAGGTTTTCTAGTCAAAGCCAGAGAACAATAAACTGAGGTTACTTTTTCTCTCCAGTGAAGGCTGATTTTCATGGAGATAAATAATTGCTTTAGACTGTAAACAAAACGTATATTGCACTTCTTTGTATGTCAGTTGATTTTAATATTACTATAATTTCTTTATTTTATGCCTAAAGGTATTCTAGGTAATTTACACACCAATTTAATACATGAGTCAGAAATCTAAAACATATATATAAAAATAAAGAAAATGGATCACAGTAAAAATGGAAATGAAATAGGTATTTGAGAATATTAAATTATCAGTTGTGGGGGTTTTCTTCCTTTTTTTTTTATTTTTGCCTTGTTCCTCTTGTTCTGCAAATTCTGATTGGTCTTTATATAATTCTTTCGTGCAACACTATTTTTATTTCTAGGCCATAACCTGCTCTGGTCTCAGAACTGACCCTGCTTTGATCAGTAAGTTGGACTAGAGACCTCCTGAGGTTGCTTCCAGCGTGAATTTCCCTGTGATCTTACGGTCCATGTCGACTCCTCTTATGCTCTTCTCTGAGCTGAAGCATCTAACAATTGGACCTGATGACCTTAAAGGTCTTTTTCAACATAAATGATTCTATGATTCTATGTTTCCATGCTCCTGGGCTCCATCTACACTGTCGAATCCTTCAGGTCCTGGGGCAGCATCTCAGATGTAGCAACACCCAGAGAACTTGCTTGTCCCAGTACAGGGTGTCTGTAGGCCCCCAAAGTGGAGCCAGCATGGGAATGAGGAGACAAGTGGTCAACTTCCCTCCCTGACCCCCTTGTACCACCAGCTTACAGCCCATCCCTTGGTTTATCTCATCATCGTGCAACTCAGACTCTAGCAAACCCCAAAAGCCTTCGGTATTTGCTTTGGGAAACCAGGAAGTTTTTGCTATTTTCTTTTTCTCCATTTCTTGCAAAGACAGTAAATAACAAGAAGTAGGTAGAAGAATATTTTCTGACAGACAAACTCCTGGTTCGACACTGAATAGTCATATGGGATAAATTATTAAAATCTTCAACACATCCAGCTCTTTTCTACTCTTTGAATTTTCTTTCTTGGGAAAGGAAACAGGAGTGGTATCGGAACCCTTGTAGTCCAGCAGCCAGCAGTGGACATATCCCAGCTCCAGCTGGGGTTGAACATCTGGCTAGCACCTGAGGTGCTGTTTGCAGAGCATGGGTGGAGCTGTTTGTTCAAGAAATCTGGACCACTGATTCCCAGAAAAGCCCTGCAGTACCATTAACTGTGTGATCCTGACCACAGCAGTTGCAGCAACACCAGCGTGATAAGATCTGACTGAATCTGTAATTTGGTTTAATGTAGCTGTTGCAACATAAAGCTAACGAGGCTTGAATACTGGGGCTTATGTTTATTTGTTTTGCATAGCCTTGGAATTGGTATAATTATACAGAGCAGCTAAGCCATTTGACTCTCATTATCTTAGATGTTATTTAATCTTCAGAGTCAATCAGATTAGAAGAAATCTGTTATCACTTTCCTGATGAATTCCTGTAAATCAAGAATTTGTAGTCAGGTCATCCCAGGAGTATTGGGAATGCTCTTCTGTTGTGATGTGGAGCTCAGGTGATTTTGGGGTGCATTTAGAAGGACTCTGAATTGCAAAGGGCAGGGCATTCATGGGATTTGTTGGACGGGGACTGATTTCACAACCTAAACAGCTGTGTCAGAGAACCCACTTAAAACACAAATGGTCCCAAGCTTAGTTAAAACATGGCTCCATAGAGTAAAGAGCAGCTTATTCATCTCCCTAAACCAAAGATGAAAATTATCACATATACTCAGTCAAACTCAGAATTAGTATACACACAAAACTGTTGCATGTTATGGTGAATATCTAGAGAAGGTCAAAGATACAATGAATTAAATTTATACCGAGGACTCAGAGTTGCATCTATGGGCTCAAACTTATTCTTTGGCCCGGAGACTAAAAGAGATGTGATTTGACCACATCTACACTACTTAACTCACTTGTTAGTCAAATAAGATACCTGGGAATAGCCAATAGCCTGTGCTAAATCCGCAAGTCAGGCAAAGAAAACATAGCTATATATCCCCTTTGTACAAATGTAACTGAGCAGACTGCAGGCTCCCTTTTAGGCTGGAAAGATATTTGCCTTTTATGTCTGTACCGAACAAAAGCCCTTTAGAAAGTGACAGGACAAACCACCACACCCTCAGAGATACAGTGACTGATGACCATTAAATGCAAAGGCTTGTCCTTGGCAGGGAAATTGTCTTGATTAATTAGTTCATTTTCCCATCTAAACTGCAAAAGGAGCTCTTGCGTCAGAAAACTGAAGGAGACCTGGAAATGTCTAGAAGGAGGAAGCAAACAAGGTGCAGTAGTACATATAAGCACATTTATAATTTTTTTTCCCTAGATTTGTGTATTTCTTGTGTCTGCAACAGTAAAAAGCAATCACTTTTTGTAGTCCTTGGTCTGTACTCCAGCAGTGTCCTTTAACTAGCACATATCCATGAAGAACTGAATCACAGATCCGCATGCTGAGGGATATGGGAAAGACTTCAAGCTCCTCAAAATCATAGAAAACCACCAGGCATCTCAGCAGTGAGGAGAAAAGGTAATGTGCAGGAACATATGTCAAAATTTTTGCCTTAATATAAATATTTGGGCTGTAGTGAATCACCAACTGCTACAAAACATTTAATACATTCTATAGAAAATGAATGAGATAAATAGGGATAGGATTTCTAGTAATCAATGTCTCAGTGAGGCCATACCTGCATAAGCTGGTAGGATGTTCAAACATCCTACTGAATGTGGTTCACTTCCTACGTATCACTAGGATTTTCAAATACAAATATCATCTTGTTGTTTGATTTTTAAATTTGAGTCTATATCATGGAAAGTGAGACTGGGAGAGATTATAAAAGGCAATTCACTGTCAGAGGTCCAAAAATCAGCTACCTTTCATACAGATGCACACTCTGAGAGACCTCATATTCTGTGAGAATAGTCAGAGGAATTCCTGGGACATAAGCATGCACTATGTCTCTCAGTTTCTTGACCTCAATAGACGTATGATGATGTTTGTACCTATGGGCACACATGTAATGCCTCAGCACCACAAGAGCAAAACCTTTGCACTGAGTGTTTTACGAATCTACTGGGCAAGGAGACAGCAGAGAGAGTTTTGAGGATCCCAGTGGCACACAGATTCTGAAAGTTTCCTAAAACAAAAGCAATCTGTACAGCTTTAAACCCTGTACAGCTTTTAGTTTTATATTGGGTGAAAGGGTTTTCCATGACCAAAGCTAGCTACATAGGTGGCTAGGCTAACAGTACTTCTTCCCCAGAGGAAAACTGTGCAGATAAATATGTTGATGAATGAGAGAGACCACAGTAATGCTGCCTATAAATGCATAAAGTACTTAGAGAAGCGCCCTGCCCCATCCCTGTGTTGGGTGAGGTGACTGTGTTTGAGCTTGGTTGGTTTGTAAAGGGTTGTGCAACATCTGAGGGGTGAAGTTTTACAACTGCAAGCTATGGCTGTGGTTACGGAGGAAGACTGAGGGAACATTTATCCAACTTCTATACAATTAAAGCAAGAGTAAGAACCTTTTACTGAGTGTATATTTCCACACAGCTAACACACATTCATTCACAAATTATTTCAATTAAAAATTCAAAGAATACCTGTCTGGATCAAACAGAGTTTTTCTGAGAGTTAATTAATTTATTTCCTCTGCAGCATTGTAGCTGTATTTTACATTGAAAACTCTGGCTCTTCCCCATCCTCTCATACACAGTTCAATGATCTCTCAGACAACATGTTAAATACATCAGTCTTTTTAAATCAAAATATTCAATCTCAATATTCTAACACACACTTAAATATATTACGTACCAAACTTGAGACAGATTTTTTTTATTTTTACATGTGTTAGATATTCAGAGGTGTATGCAAAAAGAAGTTAGTGCAGGCTCTGATGTACTATAGGGAGAAAAGGGCATAAGAGGGAAAAGGAGTGTGCCACGGCTTGCACTTTCCACTTTGGCACTGCTTGGTGTGAAGCATGTTGCATTTGTCCTCCCTTTCATCTCTTGCTCTCTTCATGTTATTCCACCACTTCTCTTCTGCTCTTTGTTCTAATAAGGCTTCCCGTATGTTGACATGAAACACTGTGATGTAAATTACACAGTCCTGTTGAGAGACACTATGATTCTTCAACGTGGAAAGTGGTACATGTGGAGTTTCCAAACTAATTCTGCTCAAAAATAAAGGTCATTAATAACAATTATGAACAAGTTGGACTGATTTTAGCAGGAAGATGTTTTCTAACTAAGATGCTAAGTTGTTTAAGGAAGCAAAAGACCCAGAATTATGGGCCTGGGAAAGGATCCTAAGCACTCTGGCAGTGGTGGGAGAGCCTGAAAGAGGACACAGAAGTGATGTGGGTCTGCCTCTGCTGAAATCTGCTGTACAGTGCTCAGGCCCCAGGTCTTAAAAAATTGCCTGAAGATGTACAGGCATATGTATGAATCTTCTACTGTATGTATCTGAGGGTGGATCGTGATCCTCACTGATTTCATTGTCAAAGAGCCTGAAATTTCCCCACTAGAGGCAGCTGGTTTGTAAACACTCATTTCTACTCTGTGGCTGTTTCATGTTGCCTGGATGCAGCAAACAGGACACCCGGTGGCACCGCTCACTGTGTCACAGCCAGAGCGAAGCACCCTCTGGTCCGGGCTGCTCCTGCTTTTCGGGTAACACCCAGCACTGAGAGCTGCTCTGGGGAAAGACCTCAGTCCTGGGACACAGCTGTGCTGGGGATCTCCAAAAAAGGAGCACCCTACTAATGAGGAAAGGCTGAGGGATCTGGGGCTGTTTAGCCTGGAGAAGAGGAGATTGAGGGGAGACCTCATCACTCTCTACAACTGCCTGAAGGGAGGTTGTAGGGATGCAGAGGTTGGTCTATTCTCCCTAGTGGAGAGTGATAGGAGAAGGGGAAATGGATTTAAATTGCACCAGGAGAGGTTCAGGTTGGATATTAGGAAGAATTTCTCTACTGAAGGGGTTGTCAGCCATTGGAACAGGCTGCCCAGGTTGAGTCACCATCCCTGGAGGTGTTTATGAGACGGGTGGATGTTGCGTTGGGGGAAATCATTCAGTAGGTTGATAGGGCTGGGACAAAGGCTGGACTCCATGATGTTCTAGGTCTCTTCCAGCTGAAACAATTCTATGATTCTGTGATTCTACTTCTGTTAGAGCCTGAGTTCCCCTGTCTTCTCTTCTCTTTGGTGTTTACCTCCCACTGCCACTGCTTCCTTTTTGCCCTTTGACCACTATAAATCAGAGCGTCACTGACACTGAGATTGGGGTGGGAGCAGTAGACAGCAATGACTTAAGCTTCACACACATTATATTTTTCATCCAGAGTCACGTTGCAGCAGCCCTCATTTACTGGCTTTCCAGTTTCCAGGAGCAGGACAATGTGCCCCAGACGCATCTCTTGCTAATGCAAACAGTGTGAGAAGCCATTTGTCTTTCAAAAACTCAGCTGCTTAGTATTTAGGGATAACCTTAAATGCCAGCTGACTCAGAGGTGTTTTGTAAAACCCCTCTTCTGTGGGAAGATTCACGGTGTCAGGTAAGGCTTAATGTGTGCAGGACTTGCTTCTCTTACCTTTGTCTAATGCATTGATGTCAGAGAGACACTGATGCTGGCTGACAGGCTGAGGGATAGGTGCTGCTATGCCCATTTTTATTTCCATTTCATTGTCAAAGAGCCTGTACTGGGCCGGGGGCAAAGCTGGTTTGCTTGGAACTCTCATAATACAGTGTATTTCAATCCACTTTCCTGAAAGAAGAAACCACAGAAATACAATGTCTCTCTCTCCTTTGAACATTGTAAGAGTGTATCCATAAATATAAGAATTAATTCCAAGATATATAAGTATTTCAAATAACATACTTTGAACATAAATGCATTTAAGTTCTTAAATATGGGACCGAAATATATTTAAAATATCACATAACTCTGCTGCTGCTATATTAATGTGCCTTATTAAAGGGTAGACAATGTTGAAAGATTTTGTTGCTCATCATGTTTTCTGACCCTGGGAAGGCCCTTCTCCCAGTTTAAACATTGCTGTCATCGCAGGATGACCCCAGGATTCAAAGGGAAAAGTATCTCAGGTGTCAAGAAAGTCAGCTGAAAGGAGCTGTTGCAATTTTTCATGAGAAATTTTGTGACATGCACTTTGTGGAAAATCAAAACTCATTATTTCCTTTGTCAATAAGAAGGGGAAGAAATTGGTTGAAAATGAAAAATGCTCCTTCAAAAGTGTCCAGGTTTGTCTTTCAGGCATGCCTTCAAAACTTAGGAAATTTTAAGTAAAAGGAAAATGTCTCCCTTTTTTTTAAATGTTTTTCATCTAAAACAATCAGTGTTTTTCAACTGGTTTTGTATATCAACTCTAAACACAAAGCTATGGTCCAGTGACAAAACCATATAATATCTGCTCTTGCTAGTGGCTTTGGCATGTGCAAGGAGTGAATAAATAGCTGTGAGAAAGAAATGAACTGGAGTTGCTTAATAAGACCACTCTTATTGATACTTATGCATATTCATTCTTCTCATTATTGCAAACGAATGCAAACAAATCAGATCTGAGATTTTTTTCTAAGTTCTTAAATCTCAGAGATACAAGGTACGAGAAAGTGAAACAAACACAAATTAAAATGCATGGAGGAATGTGAATGTACGTTATTACATTATACATAGAACTCCAAAAGAAAAAGTTGAAGGAAAAAATTAAGACAAATTTATCAACATTGAGATCAGAATGAAACCTTAATCTCTACTAATTCATCACATCTATTGGCTTATTGCTAAGATTCATTGTCAGAAGAAATCAGGCTTCTCCACAAGCCCAGCCTTCCATGAAGCATTTAAATGTGTAACAATATTAACGACACTGGTACACATCTGTGTATGAGCTGCTTTGACAGGGAAGGGCTCCCTGGCAATTGACTGTGCTTTTACTTTTATTACTATCTCTCAGTTTTTGAGAACATTAATTTTTAGTTAAGCTGCCATGTGAACGAGCTCCACTAGTATATATGTAGAAGAAAAAATGTTCTTTTCAAAAAATGTATCTATTACACATATCCACAAGAATTTCACTCTGAGGGATCTCAAAGTGATTCAGGCAAGCATCCCATCTGAGATCCTCACTGCGAACATGCAGAAGAAGTATGTGTTAAGGGGCTTCTGGAGTTCAGCTCTACATGTTTAAGAATGAAAAGGATGTAAAATTAATGGGGAAAACAGTAGTAGAACTATATTGGCAAAACAATATTTCTGTTCTGCATTTTTCTAAGCAAGTCTTCACTGAAGACCTAGTCCAAACTTTTACACAAGGGTTGCTCTTAACCCTTCCCTTGTCAAAGTGAGAACCTCTCACCCAAGTCTGCTGGGCTCGTCCAGGGCAGTAGGCTAAAATGTGGCCAACCCTTTCAGTATGATTGGAGACTGCTTAGCATCGAGGGCAACGATGAAATCTCTCCACACTCGTAACACTCAAAAATAAACATACAGTGCCCTGCAGTGTGCTCGGGAAGCCCATGATTTCCATGGGCACTAACTCCAAGTTATTAAACCTCAATGATTTTAAACTGAAGGAAGGTAGATATAGACTAGATATAAGGAAGAAATTCATTAAAATGAGGGTGGTGAAACACTGGAAGAGGTTGCCCAGAGAGGTGGTAGATGTCCCATCCCTGGGAACATTTGAGGTCAGGCTGGACAGAGCTCTGAGCAATCTGGTCTGGTTGAAGATGTCCATGCAGGGAGGTTGGACTAGATGACCTTTAAAGGTCCCTTCCAACAAAAACTCTTCCTGGATTCTGTGATTTAACCAGCATATGCTCAGTGGAGTGTAGCCCCAGTGAAAAGCCAGCTTCTCATGTCATACTCCAGTACTTTGTACCCTCTTATGCCTTTATGAGAATAACTTTGGTGTCACTTGCGTGGCTTGACCCTTTGGTGACAACACCGTATCTGGATGCAGCCATTATAGCAGGGCTCAGTCTGGGTAGCCTCGTTTTTGGTGGGAGGTATAAGCACAAAAGCTGTTGCTTTCCCACTCCAAAGCAAAGCAGCTCCATGGACCAGAGGTGCCCAGGCCCCTGCTGCCTGCTCCCAGGAGGTACAAAGTGGGATGCACACCCAGCATTCAACCTACACTTTCTTGACATTAATGATGCCTGGTACGGTATTTCTTCCGCCACACAGCTGGAGTGATGGGACACCCCTGAAACTCTGAAAAGAGGATGGGGACATCCGTAGCCCATTTCTTCCCATTGTAAACTTGTTTGCCACAGTTTAATGACTGTAAAGATCGGATATGAGTCAATCACCACAAAAGCATTCTGGTATTATAATCCCACAGAATCACAGAATTACAGAATCACAGCATGTCAGGGGTTGGAAGGGACCTCAGAAGATCATCTAGTCCAACCCCCTGCCAGAGCAGCATCACCTACAGTAGGTCACACAGGAACACGTCTAGGGGTTTTTTTTAATGCTTCCAGAGAAGCCACAACCTCTCTGTGCAGCCTGTGCCAGTGCTCTGTCACCCTCACAGTGAAAAAGTTTTTTTCTGATGTTTTTGTGGAACCTCCTGTGTTCCAGCTTGCACCCCTTGCCCCTTGTCCTATCCCTGCACATCACTGAGAAGAGCCTGGCTCCACCCTCCTGGCACTCACCCTTTACATATTTATAATAAAATAACAGCTATGTGTGAAAAATCTTGCAGACGTAAATTGACTTTTGTTTTCCACGTAAGGAGAAGAGATACCTCCAATTCAGTGACCACGGAGACGGTGCACCTCGCATGGGATCACGAGTAAAGGTCGCTCGCTCAGATTGCCCCGGGTCATTCCCTGTGCCTCGTTGTCGGCTGTTCACATCCCAGCCAATGGCCCCGTCCTGTCCTGCCTAGTTCAGAATCGCCAGATCCAGCGGGGAATTCTGCCCCTTCGGGAACCCGCCCCGCGTTTCCGACGGGCGGAGACCCACAGCGAGCAATTCCCGCGCGTGCCGCCCCGTGAC
>NW_009717926.1:0-7523 GCF_000703405.1 Apaloderma vittatum
GGCTGTGGGGTGTTTGGCACCTCTCCCTGGGAGATGTGGCCACCTCTGACCACTGTTTTCTGTGTCTCTTTGGAGTATGTTTGTCTCTTGTACAGTTCTATGGATATAAGAATTTTCTCTGCCACAACTGAAAATCTGTTGGGGAGTCAGGGGAGAGGTGGAAGTCCCTGTAATATGCATCCTTCTTTATCCTTCCCCAAGGAAAGCTAATTGCTCCCACTGCTAGAGAAGTTCCTAAGAGCCACACATTTCTGTGAGCTCTCCCAGCAGCCTTTAGAAAATGGCTCGAGTAAAACCTGAACCTGTCCCAGGAAAGATTAATGACCTGTGTGCTGAGCTGACACTTCAGAGATGAATTTACATCTTGACACTACTGCCTATCCACCAAATCCATCTCAGGTGCTCCACAAGCTAAAGAGGTCATGCTGGTTATCACCACCTTTCCAGAGACCCATTGTCCCCCAGCTTGGCACAGAGTCAGAGCTGGTGTCCCCGCAGTCACCCCCAGCTTCCCCAGCTTCCTGCATCGGCAAGGTCCCCATTCTGCTTTTGACACCGGGATTTGGTATGCACGCACCGCTTCACCCAGGGAAGACAAAGGGCCTGAGTGCAGCAGCGCTGCTGTTGACACTTCAAAGGGGTGACTCCTTTAAAAGATAGGATTCAAGCGAAGGGCTGGAGTGCTTCACAAATAACCTCAGAGTTTATTGCACAGTAGGGGGAAAGAAATTACCATATCTGTTCAAGTAAGAAAATCTGGTGTCCCTAGTGAGTGACAGATGATGGTTATTTTTATAACGGACATGCATAATAGCCTCACACTCATTTTTAAGAGCAAATTCAAGGGTGAGGAGAAATAACAGCCAATATGTGGCAAAACCTGGTGTCCATTTTCAGGGCTTGTCCATCTTCCATTGTATTTTTGTTTGAAACCAGCTTCCCCTTCTTTTTCCCAATGGTAAAGCCACGCCAGAAGAAAAGGTGGCTTTCTAACAATACATTATGCTTCAGCCATATGGCTTGCTATCTTGTATTCTCCCAGAAATATATTTCACAACTGAAGTAACATTCAATCCACTGACCAACTGTTCTGCAGGCGTCAAAAATGGCATGAGTCTCCAAACTTTGTGCATGGCTTTCTGACACAGAAGTTACTTGTTTGGCTAGTTGAGATTTATAATGATACGGCATTTACAAGTTGTTCTTAAAACACTGATGGATAAGTGTGATATGCCTATCAGCAGCATTTATCATGGGTGCTGTGAGAACATCAGTCAAGGGTGTTTTGTCAGTTGTTGTAGGCAACCCTTTGACCTTTGGGGCTCTGTAAGAATTGAGTCATCAGTTATTAACCCTGTAATAAGTTATTTATATAAGTAACTTTAAGATAAAGCCTGACCTTGCTTCCTTTGCATAACCCAGGCAGACAATTCCAGAGTAGGAAATTATTTCCCTACTGAAGTCAGTGGGAGGCTTTTTATTGATTTTAATGAGACTGCCATCAGACTGAAAGTAAGCATGCCTGTAGCACTTCTTGGGTACATTTTCCTCACTAAAGGCATTTGATTGCATCTTTTGGAGGGAACAGAGGGACCTGACTTTCCAGACAGTGTTGCCAGCCAGGCTTGACCAGAGGAGTGTGAACAAGGATAATCAGAGCACACAGAACACCTAAACCACATGTCAGATTTGCTGAATGAACTCCATCCTAGCATAGGCAAGTGTCTACATGTTTAAAAAGGCAGCATGAGAAAGGAGAAGGTTCTTGGGACTTCCTGTGGGTTCAAGCTGTGAAATAGGGAAGTCCCTGGCCCTCCTTCACTGAAGCAGAGACAAGCCACTGACAAGTGGCAAGGATTTTATGAAAAATATCTGAAAATAGCCAATCCATTAAATGTGAACATGAAAAAATGCTTATGGAATTGTTTAGATGAGGAATCTTCCCAGTTTAGATTTCACTCTTGGGAAATCTCAGGAGGCCCATATTAGTGATTATTCAAAAAAGTAAAATGTACTATTTATTTGTTTGCCTAGGCCAAAGGAGGATCATGCTTTCTGTGTTGACCAGATTGATAAAGGCTCTAATCACAGCTCTACCAACATGTAGCATTTCACTTCCTTTTGCTTCTCTTTCCCCAAGCATAAGGTAGAGCTCATCAGAATTTGATCCAGATTTTGAAAATATATTTAAGCATTTCTTTCTTCAACACAGCAAGCCTGCATTGGAAGCAAAGCTACTATCCCATTTTCACGAGATGCTTTGGAACTGAAGGGACTAATTACCTTTATTGCCTGCCCACAGCGCTTGATCTCCTGAATGCCTAATGCATTTTTGACTCACTGGGTAAAATTTCATGTAAAAATCTTAGCTGGGTGAAAGATGCTGAAGACTAAGGGTTACTGTTTTGCAGAATGTGGCAGGATTGTGGCTACAGTGGGTCTGTGTGTTGTAAGATACAGCTCTGTAGCAAGATTATTTGTTTCCATACCTGTCCTCCTTGGGCACCTGCCCATGGCATTGAACTGAGCAGACCTCTGTGCTTCTGTGCCAATCTGTAGCACACATTCAGGGTTGGAGGTGACCCTGATCTGACTAAGGGGATATGCAGCCAGGGCATGTAACATAGCAGGTGAAGACTATCGCCTCTTCACTTTTCATATCCCTGTAAAATTAGACCTAGTCTCAGGAAGAGTATTACATTATGTGCTGTTGATGTATAGCTAGTTCACCTTTCTGCAGCCCTACAGAGTGATGCTGCTATAAAACTCGATTAACACAGTGGGAAACCAATCCTGTCTATTGATAAGCGTGTTAAAATTTTTATGAGGATAGTTCTTCTAATGAGAGCCGTGGAAGCCTGTGTGGAGAAGCACGCACGAACTCCAAGATGGTGGAAAATGGAATTCGCTTTATTGCAGGCAGACACACATATTTATACTGCTTAGCAAGAAGCACTATTTGTGGATTACAAACAAGAGACTAGACTCTGCAGCCAGGGTTGTTACCAGCTCATGTACTCCTCCAATCACACTCTTATCACACAGGGAGAACAGACTTTCCCCGGTCTGTTTTGATCATACTCTCCCATTCACTCCCATGCACATCTTGCGTACAAGAAGCCTCTTATCTGTTCGTTCTCATGGACAAACCCCCAACATGAGCTATATTAAGCTGGTCAGGGTCTCTTTTCATAATTATAAAGGAAGAGTTATGTACTTGTTTAGAAAAGAGCTCAAGGACAAAAGTCTTAATTCTGCAGCGCAGTGCTGCCAGCATAGCTAACTGTAAATTGTATCCACAAGCCTGCAGTGATCCAATCTTCTTTCTGAAGGTAGACACATCAAAGCAATTTGTAGATCTGTGGTTCGTCAGGAATTGTTTTCATAGAATCATAGAATGGCCTATGTTGGAAGGGACCTTAGAGATCATCTAATCCAACCTCCTTGCCATGGGCAGGGACGCCTCTCAACTAGACCAGGTTACTCAAGGCCTCGTCCAACCTGGCCTTGAACACCTCCAGGGAGGGGGCAGCCACAACATCTCTGGACAATTTATTCGAGTCTTGTCACCCTCATACTGAAGAATTTTTTCCTAAGATCCAATCTAAATCTGTGTTCCTCTAACTTAAATCCATTTCCCCTTGTCCTATCCGTGGACATTTTTGTAAAAAGTCCCTCCCCAGCCTTCCTGTAGGTTCCCTTCGGGTATTGGAAGGCAGTTATAAGGTCTCCGTGGAGTCTTCTCTTTTCAAGACTGAACAATCCCAATTCCCTTAGCCTATCCTCATAGCAGAGATACTCCAGCTCCAGTTTTGGTTTGGTTCGGTATAAGGCAAGCTCACATCACCGATTCTGGTCTATATAAGGCCTCCAAATCAAGCTGTGGTTCTCTGACTCACTGTATTTACAAGTAGACATTTCTGTCACCTCTCTCCCACTAACCCAAAGAAAATAATACTGCTCTGCAGCAGAAAAGCGAAAGCTTATTTTTTGCTGAGTAGAAGGTATGTACTCAAAGAACCCAAAAAAATCTCCCATTCAGTCATATTCAGTTAGGAGTGTGTAGCAGATTAAAAAAATAAACTGACTCTTCATTACTCTGTACTGTATTATCCATGTGCTTGCCATAGCATCTTTTACAATGCTCCCTTCTGTTTAGAATTCCCTGACTGGCACTGCTAGAAATCCTTTCTGTCCTGATCCTGCTGATCTTACTTTGACATCACCACATGATTGGAAACCATCTCTGAGCAAGAGGTACAGGATCTGTGTCTCCAGGGAAATGAGTTCCTTGTTAAAACACACAAAATACTGCTGTTCTGAATGAATCCTTCAGCATTCATCCTCCCTTCATTTCAAATATTGATTAAAAAAAATATTCAAAATAAAAAATATTCAAAAAAAATATTCAAAAAAATATTTCAAATATTGATTAAAAAAAGTAGGAGATGTGGCAGCCACAGACAGAAATCTGACTCATCTCAGTTGCACTGTGTGTATGTAAGTCACATGAAATGTCAACTATTAGAATGCTTAATACAGGATATTAACTTCAAGGTCCAGTGAATGCTACTTCGCATGTAATGTTTAAGGATGAGACAAACTAATTCCTAATAAGCTTTGATTAAACAGAAACCTATGTATTCCCTTAATTTTCTGAACACAGAGTGAGTCATATTTCCTCAGGGTAACTTACTGTTTCCCACACCAAGCAGATATAAGATGTCCTCAGAGCTTGTTATCCCAAAATTTCACTATATCTTTCATGGGTCAGGGCAAAACTACGACTTTAGCTCAGCTGTGAGATATTTCTCACTGTTGTCTGAACCCCTGTTGGGATTTAAACAGGTGAAAACAACAACAAAAACAAAACAAAACCCCCAGCCCTTGATGGGCTACCTTTTAGGGGTACAGTTCACATCAGACTTAAAAGTCCCAAGGGGTCCTGCCTGAGCTATACCGAGTCACCAGCCCATCCCTCAAACAAAACAAGGCTGAAATGCAGTGTTCTTAGAGAACATGGAGTCATTCACACACTGGTTTGAGTTCTCAAAGCTCTGAGCCAAGTTCAGCCCTAGGACGGGTTTAACTGGTGACAGGTTGGGCTTTGCCACTTGGCTTCAGTGGAGCCATCTTGAATTTAATCCAGTATTCCTGAGCAGAATTTGGCCCAGAGAGCTGCATATCTGAGCCATCAGCCAAAGCAGGAATTTAAGACTGGCTTTTTGTTGTGCAAACCCATTGCTGCCTTCAGGCCCGAAGGGCTGGTGACCCTTATGTACTGAGCTCCAGAGCTTGGTCCTGCAAAGGCTCAGGATGGACCAGAGTTTGGCCCCATGCATAAATCACAAGGGCTTTCCCACTGCCTGACCCCAGAAACCCAGGCTCCGTAGCATGATGTGGAATATCTCAGGCATAATGGACACAAGACATAACATGCCATATATTTTGATTTGCACCTACTACCTCCCATCTCTCTGTATGAATTATTTTTCTGCCTCTTCCCCCCCAGCTGAGAGCACAGAATGCCCTTTTGTCCCCAGTCAGGTGTGACTTGGATGACCTCATGTCTCTGTCTGGGCTTGTCACTGGGTTCATTGACAGGAATAAAAGATTCTTTGATACCAGGAATGTGACAGGTGTCAAAAAACTAATCTGAGATTTACATCTAGCTTTGGTCAAACAAATACACAATTCAAAACTGATCAATGTTGATCAAAAATTACTTTGTACTGAGAAACTGGTTCCAAAATAACCAACAACAACTGTGGTTTTGGCAACAACTGCCATAGGATCTGGGTCATTCAGGGCAAACTTGAGAAAATACTTGGATCTTGCCAGAGAAACAAGTATACAAATAGTAAGAACAACCAAGGTTTCAGGCTCTCTGTATGTGTCAGATGTGGTGTACATCCTCACCCCTCTTCCAGTTTATCAATACCAAAATGATGCACCTGGATTTTATAAAGGCTTGATTAATTCAGCATGCACTAGAGTGGATAATGCAAGCTAATTTCATGAGAAATTAGTATCACTAATTAATATCACTAATCACTTAGTATCACTAAGACTGGATGCCTATATCTATGCTTTCTTCCAAAATGTTGTGCATTTACCACTGCCAAAGGCTGCATCCCTAAACCAGAGAAACAATTGTGTGAGTCAGTCCAGCAATTTCCACGTCCCTGTGCAACACTCTATTGACACAAATGCCAGGTAGTCTTCCTTCACCCTTGGTGAAATTAACTCAGTGAAATCAAGTTTGAAAGAAGGTGAAAAATAAGATCTTTCTCTGACACTGACAATCACAGGGAGGAAAAGAGTAAAATAAAGGAGAAAAAAAAGCTTTCTGGGAAAAATCAGCAAATTTGAAATTCACAGTGTGAAAGATGACACTGGAATACAGTCAAGCTGCCATTACCTGGGCAAGAATATATTTGGAAAATCACATTCTTAACCTAAACTTTATAAAGTTATTGTCTTGGTTATAAAGATAGTTTTTACTGAACCTCCAGCACAGTACTTTCTCCAAGCATTCTCCAACCTTCAACTGTTCTGAGCTCGGATTTTCTGAAAGTGATGTGGCTTATTGGCTTAGGACAGTTTAGATTTATTTAGCACCTTTCCAAAGATTTGTGCAATCTCCCCTCAAACTCGTGTGAAATTCTGCACCCACAACATCCTTCGGCAAGCAGCCCCATAGAGCTACATCTCCACTTCAAGGAAATCCCCCTTCTGCATCTTCTGAATCAGATTCCTTCATCTGACACCCCCGTTCAAGTTCTTCTATTGGAAACTGAATGGATATTCCCTATTTACACTCTTCATGTAATTCACTCTATCAAATCTGCCCACACCTTACCCACTTCTAACTGGGCAAAACAGTCCCAGTCTATTCAATTCTTTGTGTAGAATTTATTCCATATTTTAGACTTGATTCCCAGGATACCTGCTCCACTGCATGTAATGTAGCTTAAAAATATAAAATATGAAACTATACCAGCACACAAAACAAAACCAAACTCACTGCATATTTCAATGTTCTTGAAAGTAGCTTTCAATAAGCAACTGTACTTTTCCTCCACTGCCCTAAAGAAGTCTAGTAAAAAAAAATATATATATACTTGGGGTTCTCCACTGAAAAATGGAGGGGGGAGGAAAATATCCAGCCTTTGAGTCTACCTTTGCTGGTTCAGCTTATCCATGCACTGAACAAGAAATTCCGAAACAGCAGAAATCCATGCACCAAACAATTTTCTTGGTTCATTCACAGGCAGAAAGTTTATCTTGACTAAACCTATTCATTTCTTCTCTAAACTTCCAGGGTGAAATAATTCATGGTTCTGTTGTACTTCTGTGGGACAAACGTTTGTGAGACACTGTTCACTGAAATTTGGGGAGAATCTGCCTTGGTTAATGAAGTATATGTGGCAGAGAACGTAAGGAAATGGTGTCTGTGTAATTCCCCATAGATTTTTTTTTTCAAAAAAAAGTTGCCCAGTACTAAACGAGAGGAGTAGACA
>NW_009717927.1:0-16853 GCF_000703405.1 Apaloderma vittatum
GGTACGGGGCCCCTCAGGACAGCCTCCGGCACAATAGACAGAGACAAAGAAGGCATTTGGTAACTCTACCTTCTCTGTATCTTCTGTCACCAGGGCACCCACCTCACTCATCAGTGGGCCAACATTGCCTGTGGTATTAGTTTTATCTGCCATGTATTTGAAAAAGCTCGTTTTGTTGTCTTTGACCCCTCTCGCCAGGTTTAACTCTAAGGAGGCCTTAGCTTTCCTAGTTGCTTTCCTACATCCTCTGTCAATAGCCTTATATTCTTCCCACGTGGCCAGCCCCTCCTTCCATGATCTGTACACTTTCCTTTTCCACTTGAGCTTACCCAGTAGTTCCTTGTCCAACCACAGAGGTATCCTGGCTCCCTTCCTTGACTTTATACGTGTCGGGATGCACTGACCTTGAGCTTGATAGAAGCAGTCCCTGAATGCTAACCGACTACCTTGGGCCCCTTTACCTTCAAGCAGCCTTGTCCATGGGATTTCCCCCAGCAACTGTTTGAGAAGGTCAAAGTCGGCCCTGCTGAAGTCCAGGGTAGTAATTCTGCTTGCTATCCTGTTCCCACCACACGAGATCCTGAACTCCACCATTTCATGGTCACTGCAACCAAGGCAGCCCTCGACCTTTAATGCTTCAACGAGACCTTCCTTGTTAGTGAGGATGAGGTCAAGCAGCACTCCTCTTCTAGTCAGCTGCTTTTGAGAAGGTCAAAGTCGGCCCTGCTGAAGTCCAGGGTAGTAATTCTGCTTGCTATCCTGTTCCCACCACACGAGATCCTGAACTCCACCATTTCATGGTCACTGCAACCAAGGCAGCCCTCGACCTTTAATGCTTCAACGAGACCTTCCTTGTTAGTGAGGATGAGGTCAAGCAGCACTCCTCTTCTAGTCAGCTGCTCCACCATGTGCATCAGAAAATTATTATCAATGCACTGGAGGAACCTCCTAGGCTGCGGCTGGTTGGCTGTGTAGTCCTTCCAGCGAATATCAGGGTAGTTAAAATCCTCCACAACAACCAGGGCCTGTGACTGTGAGGCCACTCTCAGCTGCCCATAGAAGGCCTCATCAACTTCCTCACCCTGATCTGGTGGCCTGTAATAGACACCCACAACAGTGTCACCCCTGCCAGCCTGCCCCTTAATCCTCACCCACAGACTCTTGTCTGTCCATGCTATGCTCATACAATAGATGGGTCTTTCTTTCCTGTTGCTATTAAAACAAGAAAGGTTTTCAAGCTCAAAAGATAGACTAGCTTTGTTGGTTGTTGTTCTGTTTTTAATATATTTAAGTAAACTGTGTAAGAAACAATCTTGTATTATGTTTAGAACCCCAACCAATATCTAAGTAAGTACAGTTTCCAAGAATATTTCTGGCCTTTTAGAATAATTCTACTGTCTTTGATAAGAATTTTGTATGCACTTCTGTTAAGTGAAATCTTGTAGGAATAGAATTACTTGAATAAATTATTTTTTCTCCAGTAGGCATCAAGTAACTTGCTTAAAAATCTTACTATTTTTGTAACAAATAGCTTCCTTCTATAACAAATTCTATTATTGTAAACCCAGTTAAAAAAAGAAATATTATCACTTATATAGGTAAAATGCAAACTGGTTTTCAGAGCAGTTAAAATACAGAGTGGACGGGAAATTCACTAGGAGAGGAAAAAAACCCAAATGTACTTCTAAGACTCAATAACAGGAAAAAAGGAATCTCACTATCTTAAAAATTGGTTCTGACACTGAGCATGCAAGATAATAATACTAGATAACACATTTCCTGTAATAATATACATTATTCTTTGTCATAGTGTACTTAGAAGTATGTCATTACTGCCAGTGGCATTGTAGAATTTCAGTATGGTCCATTACATTGTTGAGATCCTTGAAGACTGGGTAAGCGCTGTAAGATAACAAATAGTAAAAAAGTGCTATCTTTCAAAAGCATTGAATTTAATATAACCACCTCCGACTATCCTGGTGATTGGACTAAATGTTTATTTTAAGTCCATTCCAGCTGGAACTATTCTATTCTATTCTATTCTATTCTATTCTATTCTATTCTATTCTATTCTATTCTATTCATAGACCTTACTTTGTCCTTCCCTAGAACGAGCACTTGTCAGAAAAGCAAGGACATTGGTTTTAAGATTGCTTGTATACACATTGCATTTTCTCCCTCCTTCTCTCCCTCCCTCCCTCCCTCCCTCCATCTTCACTGTATTTACATGACTTCTTCATGACTTTGCATAAATCTACTCAGCTGTACAGTATTTATGAGACTTTAAGGTAGAGCATGAGAAAATATAACACACAAAACATTGATGACCAGACACAGAGGCTTAGACCTGTGCATAGAGGGCACTGCTTCCAGGTGGGCAACAGGGCTGAGGAGCAGCAATGGCATGCCCAAAGCCTGCAGCTCTTGGTGCAGAAGAGACAAGATCAAACCCAGGCCAGGGGTAAACCTTCCATCTTGTAGAGTCACCTAATGAACTCACAGCCCTTTTCCAGTCTCCATGTGTAAACAAAAAAAAAACCAAAACAAACCAAAACCAAAAGACCTGACTGGTTTTGGGTCAGTGAGGAATAGTACCCTGACAGCTCCAGGTAGAGCCACCAGCTGAAAGAATGACTCTCTGCTGCCAGAGCCAAGTGGCCCACAAGCAGCTGAAAGGCTGAGAATTACTTACAGACATTTTCGAATGAATAAAGCCAATTAACAAATATATGGAATAAAAAACCAAAAGGCCACCATCAGTTCAAGAAGACGGGTAGGACTGATTGTCACAGGTAGCGGTCACAAATTAGGCCCAAGGAAAAACTGTCAGTATAACAACTTTTCAGGAAAAGACTTGAATCTCATTTCCACCCCTACTATGATCAGACTTTTGAGGCAAATATCATTCAGTAGAACATGCAGCTCAGAAAAGGGCTCAATAGTCAACGAATATAGATTTAATATAGTTAATAGAAACAGGTTTTTGGATGAAATTCAGAAAATTTATTAGGAGGACTTATTTGGCTAAAAATAATCAATAAAAAATTATGAGAATAGTAAAGGGGCTAGATACCTTTTTCTTAATGTAGGATTTCTCAGAAAAATTACTGCTACAGTCAACAAGAGGACAAAATACATGGTCATTTTTGGTTTTTTTAAAACAGCATTTTATATGACTTGTTTTGCTTTGCTTTGTTTTGTTCTCTCTCTTCTTCCACTTCTCCTTCGCTTTGTAAACAATTTTTATCTTGACCCACAAGATTTACTTTTCCTTTCCTCTTCCTCTATCGCACTGGAGGTGGAAAGGAGTAAGTGGCTGTGTGGTGCTTAGATGCTCACTGGGGCTAACCCACAATGAGAGGTTAAGGGTACAGATATCTTGCTGCTTTATCTTGATAAATGGCTATAAAATAAAACTGTTACCATATGCAAATCAAGGGAATTGATACTCCTTAGGCAGGAGAAGAGGTATGCCTCAGATCCCTGGTAGGATTTATAGCTGTAGCATACATTCATTTATCTTTAGACCTATTTAATTTCCTATCTAGATTTAAATGAACAAATAAATAAATAGTAAATGCAATTCCAATTTATTTAGTACAATTATGCCTTCAATACTTACATATTTCCGCAAAGTTAGGAGCTTGTATGTACATCATGGCCATGTTTGAATTTTTTTTCATTACACTGTAGAGATAGAACATGCTAGGTGTTTGAAAAAAAAAACCACAAGAAGTACATACATCAGCAGTGCAACGCATTTACCTCTAGATTGTGCTAATTACAAATCATTATTATATATTCTGCCCACTTAACATATCTTCATTTTCAGTCTAATCCACTTCAGAAAAAAAATTAGAGTATCTCAACATTTCTGATTAAACATTAAAGAGAAAAACCAGCAAGTGTTTTCAGAACATAGAAGGTTTTTTCTTTTTAAGGATTAATATGTTTAGTAGCCCAGTAAAGAATAATGCCCTAGACACTAAAAAAGGTTAAGTGCTTGAATAATATTCCTATCCCTTCATTTTCTGAAAGAAGTCTAATAATAATAATTAGACTTTATAATAGAATTTAATGGTTGCCTAACTATGTTTTGATTTCTTAGGATTAGCAGTTGGTGCTGTAATCGTTATTCTTTCTGATTGCGAGAGGCACAGCTTTTAACCAGTCAGCTCTCATTTAGTATTTCACATGCGGCATCCTTTTTGAGACTGATTTACAGGTAATGAAGTAATCTATATTTAGATATTTTTCAGTGGATGATTCTTTTGGTATTTTTAGCAGGAAGTTAAATATGCACTTTCCAGGTATTAAATGAATAATACTGCTAATATGCATAAAGGGTGTGTTTTTCTGAGTTAGAATTTAAAGTATTAGTTATTTTTAATTGTGTTAGAACAGAGAACAGAAAATAGACTTACATATCCGTGTTCCATTTAGTGAATAGAAAATTTGCCTTTCCGACACACAGACCATGCAATAACAGATTAACTATTGGATTCATAAAATGAAATATTTTAATAGTAATTAGGTGCTGAATAGATTCTTATCTATGTCAGACATATCTACTAACTTGTTGTATTTCTTAGATTGTACAGCACCTGTCTCTGACATTGAACAAAGTATGACTGTGAAAGGAAAGATGGCCATTATTAAGGTTTCCAGTTTTCTTCTGAGTTTCTCTTTTCCATAAATAGAAGTTAAGGCACAATTCTCCTCTTCCTCAGTAACAAATAACATTGCCTTTCAGCCCCACAATAGTCAGGGACAAATTCCTGATGAGGCCAGGATTACACCATTAAGACTGAATGCAAAATATAAATCAATAAATTTTATTTCAGCTTACCCAATGTTAACAAGTACTGTTTAAAACATCACAGAATTGTGGAAATGGTGGCTGGAGGAGATCTCTGGACATCACTATCCCAGTGTTTCTTACTGAAGCAGGGCTATAGCCAAGAGTAGATCAATTTGTTCAGCATGGCTTGGTATAACCTAGACTTAAAGGCTTCCAAGGAGGGAGGTTTCCTAGTCTATCAAGGCAAGCCATTCCGATGCTGCACAGTGCACAGTGAATTTTCTTTCCTGATACTCATCTGGCATTTGCAAGCTGCACCCTTTGCTCCTGATGTTAGTGTCCCTTGCACTAACCAGAAAGGTTTAACTACATAACTTTCCCACTGCCCTTCAGAGAAGCACAGGCATGTGCTAGACTACAGTGTAGCCTCCTCTTTGTCAAACTAAACAAGACCAGCTTTCTTGACCTTCCCTCCTCGGTGATGCCAACGAGTCTGTGAACACCCTAGTAACTTCCTCTGGGCAATTACCAACTTACCTATCTCTTTCTTGAAAAGGAGACCTCAAAATTCAACTGTCTGCTGGTGTAGCCTCACCAGTGCCCAGCAGAGGGAGAAAACAACTTCTCTTGATCTAGTGGCCATGATCCTACTGTAGCAAACGATGTGGTTTGTAATTTTAACAGCCAAACTCAGTTATCTATAATGTAAGCCTCTACATCTGAGCCCATTCCATGTTCTTCTTCTGCAATCAATGGTAAAATTAGGTTGCTTAAGATTCCATACACATTCCCTGCTGTAGTGTAACCCCTTAAAATGAGGAATGCCTATTTCTGTCCTTTGATAACAAAGGATATCACCTTGAGGTGATACCTAGTCCCTTGTTAAATAGCCTGATATATGAGGAAAAACTTCTTCACCGAAAAGGTGGTGAAGCATTGGAATGGGTTGCTGAGGGAGGTGGTGCAGTCACCATCCTTGGATGTGTTTAAAAAAGGGCTGGATGTGGCATTTCAGGAGATGGTTTAGTGTTAGGGAGGTGTAGGGCTGTAGGTTGGACTTGATGGTCTTAAGGTCCTGTACAACCTTGATGTTTCTATGATTCTATGATTCTAAGTCATCTTCACAGGACATATCAGATATGTCTAGATCTTAGAATCAACACTAAAATAGTGATCCTGGACAAGATACTTTGCAAGAGATGCTGGATCTGCTGAAAATACATATTCTATAAGCAAGCTGTATGCGGTCAGTATGAGGTGATGTTTTCTCATAGATAAGTATGTCAAAGGTCTAGCTGTGCTTAGGTTGAGGTAAACACATTCTTCCCCGTATTATTTTTACCTTGGTTTTATCTGTTACACATTATTTACATTTCAGTGCTGGGCTAGTTGAATGTGATTTCTCTTATGGCACTTCAAATAGTATGAGATATAGTGAGCAACAAAAGAAAAGATTTTTTGTTCTCTCAAATAAAAGTCAAAGGACTCTGGTATTAGTAATAACACACATGAATGGGAACAGGTGGAGCCTTCATACTCCCTGTTTTTCTATTATGCCTCCAAGAATAAGGAGTTATGGCTTTGAAATACCTAAAATTCCAAATAATTATATCAATGAACCTTCTGATTCTGTATTACTTTTAGAATATTATTAATGTCTGTGAAAATTGGTGCAGTTACAAAGGTCCACGTAAACTTTACTTTTGCTGTCATCCCTATATATTTTAAGACATGCCACTTTCTAGGAGTACAGGAGTACCTCAAGCTACATGCACTGACATCAACAGTTTCCCAGTAACCTGTAACGGATCAATGCCAGGAAAACTTTTCTGCTACAGCTATGCAAACAGCTCACCCCCATGTAATGATTTCAGGAAGAACATGTTGTAAAACTAGAGAGCTGTTTAATGGACATCTTTATTTTTCGTTGACAGTGAATTCATCCTTTTCAAAGGGCAAGTACAAGGTCTATGGACGTTTAGGCCCCATTTGAGAGCTCAGGGTAGAACCAAATGGGAAGTAAATGGTCTTCTTATGGACTCAAGGTAAATTCTACACCAATTAAATAGGCCATAGTGTCTCAGTGAGAGACAATGGTTAACAGCAGTAAAGGTGGAAAAAAGCTGCTCAAGTGATAATGCCTCCTTAAAAGTGCCATCTTTGCCACTTCAGAATGGCGAAATTAAGCCTGATGAATTTAGGACCTTGATTATAGCCTCCATCATGAAGAACTTGCAGAAATGCAAACTGCTATCAGGTAAATTGGTGTTTAAGTGCTATCACCTAATTTCACAAAGTACATATATTTACCCTAACTCTTTCCAGACCTCTCTGCTGGTCTATGTTTGTATATGCCGTTTCTTTTGCTGTTGTCTATTAATCCACTTGAGAGACTACTTTCTGTGCTGCCTCCCACAGAGCCTGAGTATCACTCTCTTGAGAATTAACACTAACAGCTCTAATTCTTAGTGTTCTAATTATAATCCCTGAAATAAAAGGTAAAAATCTATTTTTAATAAAATATGAAATAAAATAACCTTCTAGACAAATAAAACCTTCCTTCTCTGCTGACTCTTTTATTTTCAAAATATTTTCAGATTTAGAGCATTTTTGTTACAAAATAACCAGAAGATCTGTATCCCTTCTACGTAATACAAGGTCAGAGCATATTCATAATTTATCACATGAATTTTCTGGACATTTGAACAGGTGATTAATGACCCGGAGAAGAGAATTACCTGTGGATAATCCAGACATTTCCTCTGAAAGACTCATCTAGTAATCATCATTTTTATTTCTTTAATTGTAAATTGATTATTGAGACTGCCTAGCTGAATGAGATGATCTTTATACATAGTACTTTTTAATATTTAAGCCATGCTATTGCTTTCAGCAGAAGGAATAAAATGAAGTTATAAGGACACATATCAATGGTATCTGCAGATCAGAAGACATGTGCTCAGCTTTCTCATTTTTTTCCAGCATCCTTTGTTAAAGTAATGTATTTTTTATTTTTTATTTTTTTTTGCATAGTAAAGTATCACATTCTGTGTTCAAGAACTAGTATTATTCTGTGATTTTAATTAGTTTACTCACTGGGAAAATAAAATGCTTCAGTGTACACACAGAAAAATAGTGAATGAAAATGGATTCCCATGAAGATTTCCTAGCAAAAGAATTTATAATTATTTTATGTAAACCTGGTGGCCAGTTTTTAATTCTTGCATCATTTATTTTATAGTCATATTTATTTAGAGCAAATTTTCTTGAAGCTGGTAGCAGTGATAATCTAATGTTCAGAAAATGGTTGTCAGCATTATTGTTCAGTGTAGTTAGTCCATCTTTCCATGCATCTGTACACATGCCAGCTAATATGGCTATGCTAGTTATGAAATGTGAACAGACTTTGACAAAGCCATCAATCTAAATGTGAATAGCTTACCCAGCTTGAACACTACTCTCTGGTACGTTAGCTACTATCTTAGAAAATAATAACAAGTCTGTGTTTAACAACATTTTGGAATAATCCATCATTCATGGACCACTGCTCTACCCGTTCCCATGATCTTCCCATTGCTTTTTCCATGTTACGTCAGATCCCCATTCTCTAATATCATTTTCTTGATCCTCTCTGTTTACACTATTAACCAAAATTCCCTTCTCATGATCTTTGCTCTACGAAACTGTTGAAAGTTTCATATTGCTTTTTCCATGTTACGTCAGATCCCCATTCTCTAATATCATTTTCTTGATCCTCTCTGTTTACACTATTAACCAAAATTCCCTTCTGATGCCCCTTGGCATCCTATATTACTTCCTTCCTTATTACTTTTTCCCCTTCAATAAGGGTTTTCCACCATTTTCCGTTTTGTCACCTTATTATCTTCTCTTCTGATCTAAGACAAACTTTCATCAGCATCTCTATCATCTCCTCACCTTCTCAATAAAATTTTTTTGTTGGATACACTAAACCTCTCATGTCTCTGTCTTTTTCATACCTGGTGTTTTCCAGAGTCATCTAGATGATGTGCAAAGCCGGTAACTTCTGCAGGAGTCTACCATTCTCAATTAGTTATTTGTATGCCATAAGGACCCTGACTTCAATTTTTTAATGGGAAGTTTTATGACATAGCTGGAAGATCCAAAAGCATCCTACTGTAAGGAAGGTATCATCCATTTCGGGCTACATGGTGACATTTCTTTCCTATATTTCTTGTGGACAGGCACATCCAAGCCCTCAGTATGCTAGGTCAGACTAGTAGAATCACGGCATGGCTGAAGATGGAGGACACTTCTATAGATCATCTCGCCCAATTCTATGTTCACAGCAGAGTCAGCTAGAGCAGGTTACTCAGGACTGTGTCCGGTTGAGTTTTAAGTATTGAGACTCCACAATCCTTTCTGCACTACCTGGTTCAATCACAGTCATTGTTTCATCATCCTCACCACAAAGAAAAAAAAATGTTTTCTTTACACTCAGATAGAATTTCCTGTGTTTAAATTTGTACCCATTGACTCATGTCCTTTCATTGGGCACTACTGAAAAGAAATTGGCTCCATCTTCTTTGCTTCTCCCCTTTGAATATTTAAACTGGTGGGGTATAAATATCAGTGTGGTTAAGATCCCTCTGAGCCTTTTCTTCTCCAAGTTTAACAGCTTCACCTGTTCGCCTCTCCTCCTATGTCAGATACTCCAGTCCCTTGATAATCTTTGTGGCCCTTTGCTGCACTTGTTCTAGTGTGTCCATGTCTCTCCTGTATTAAGGAATCCAAAACTGGACATATTGCTCCTGTTATAGTGTTATTAAGGCCCAGAAAACTCCTGAATTTCCTGCATCCTTCTGTGGTGTTGGAGTATTTCATGTTCACTCTGAGGACCAAGGCCTGTGGACTTGAGACTTCTTCCAGTCATATGAGGAAATCATTATCTAGTTCTCTCTGATCAAGAGTTCTGGTAGCAGATACGCTGTAAATATCGCCCATAATTTTCTGCCCACTAATGCTGATCAACAAGCTCTCAGCTGGCTGACTGCCCTTTCCTCAGCAAAGCTGTGTGCATCCTCACCATTTTCTCACAGGAATGACAATTTTCCCTCCTTGTCCTGGCCCATTCTTCCCAAAGAGTTTGTATCTGTCCATACCAGCACTCCAGTCATGTGAACTGTTTTTCCATGTCTCCCTCACCCCAGTGAGGCTATAGTGCTGCAACTGCACACAGATCTCCAATTTTTCCTGTTGGTACCCCATACTGTAGTCATTAGTGTACAGCAGTTAAGAAAGGTACATGCTTATGATGATTTCCCATAAGAGATATGAGAGTTTTCTCAGTAAGGACTCTTGGAAAATAATTACTTACTTGCTGTCATGAGGTGAGCCCTTTCAGCCTTGTTCTGTTGATTACAAGGTCTCTCCTGTTCACACCACACTGGATTTGCTAGCCTGTTGGGTTTAACCATTCCCTCTAGATTGTAGGTTGTTTACTTCCTCCCATATTGCTCCTAGCCTAAAGCTCTCTGCAACAGGTTGGCTAGCCTATTGACAAAGATATTTTTGCCCTACTTAGTCAGATGGATCCAACCTTTTCCTAAGAGATCTTGGTCGTCAGAGAAGGCTCAGTTGTCATAATAGCCAAATCTTTGTCGTTGACTGTTACAGAAGAGTCCAGGAAGACCCTCCTGCCAAGTCACGAGGTCCAGAGTGGACCCCCTTGCTTTCTAAACTTCCTCATGGAGTGGAGTCAAAGTCTTAGCCCCGAATAGCAAAGAAGACCTTAGATTCTACACAGAGTTCATTTATTTCAGCTCAAGATGGGACTCTCTGAGAAGAACCATGAACAAAGAAGTTCTCCAGCAATTATAGCCTTACAAAGTAAGTTCACCTCCCCTGTCACCGTGCTGTAGTCCAATAGTAATGTTTGGATCCAAGATCTACTTGTTTTCTGTTGCACCCTTTCTCTGTCTCCAGGTGGACATTCTTTTCTTATCTCAAGACAGAGTGTCTGTTGATCTTATCTTTCTCAATTAACACGAGTTTCTGGGCCTTTCTTCAGTCTAAGCTCAGCAGTGTTTAAGTAAGGTCCACAATCCATGGCTTAAGGCTTCAATAAATCTGACTGTTCATGCTAAGCAATGCCACTCCTAAGACAAAACATGTTTCAGTTCATCACAATTTTAAGAGATCCCACAATTAATTCTAATATTCTAAAAGTAGATTATTTTGATCTCCAACGCTGACACCAGCTGAACACAACAGCTGGTAAGTTACAGGTTACATCCACTGCTCTTGAAGTAGTAAACCCTTGGTGGCAGGATCAAGAAGAAAATCACCTGGCCCCTGTGCTCTTTACCTCTGGCTTCACAGACATTTAGCCACATTTGGTATAATCCAGTCAGCCCCCAGTCATATTGTTGGTGTCCACATGGAAGAGCAGCAGAGACAATAATAGTGCAAAGGGTGGACAAGCATTGGCGGTCTCTCCACAATATTCAATACCCAAGCCCCTGTCAAACAGTCAAACTGCCTGAAAGGTCAGCAGATGGGAACATCCATCTTCCACAGCAGGTAGTTGGCCTCTCCCACAATTTACCACTTTCTCTTGGTTCTCCTGTGGGACTCAGTCTCAGTTGACCTTGGTTCTTCATTAGACACAGCCAGCAGGTCCCAGCCTGCTACCGGGGCATTGAAACTATTCAGCAGCTACAGATCTTCAGGTGGAACACGAGCTGTCCTCCTGCTGCCAGAAGTCTCAAGTCTTATTTCCCAACACAAGAGGAACTGGCCTTGTCTGCTTCTCCTTTGGTACAGCTCTGGGACTCAGGCTTTTGTACCCTTAGGATCTCACTAAGACTCAGGTCACTCTCCTTTTTGTCATCTCTGACATCCTACAGTCTCTGTATGACCTCTGCAGAGATCATACAGACCTTTGCCTTCAAACTCCTTTTCTTGAAGACAGAGAGACTCCCCCAGCATACACCTCCTCTGGAGAAGTAAACCCTCTGCCTCACTGGAAGTCACCAAATATTCCACAGCTCTGAGATGTAGAGCTGCATCCCCCCTTGGGAGCTTGCTCGATCTCAAGGCTCACCTGCACCAGAGGTAGTGACACCTGCAGGACTGGTACCAGTGATCATTCCTGTAGTGTCACCACCTTTGCAGAGCCTGTGTGCGCTGCTCTCAGCAGAGCTTCTGATACCACTTCTGTGTGCCTTTCTGTCCAGAATACTACCTCCATTATCTGTGCTCTCAGCTGGTAACTCCTAGGCACCAGAAAAAATGTTGTTTGACCCTCCCTAATCATTTGGAGAAAAGACTTTTGACCATGAATAACTGACAAGGTTTAAACTCATATTGTCTGTCTCACCAAACATGCCTCTCAAAAGGGCGAGGAAGGAAGGAAGGAAGGGACTACAGGCTTCCACTCAGCCCTGAAAAAGGTGAAAGCTCTCATCTCTAGTGCTCTGTGCAAAAAGAGGAAGAATTATTGTTTCCTCCAGGCAAACTTGAGGATGTATGGTCCTACTCATGCACATGTTTTCCTTCACTTCGAAGTTTCCAAGTGAAGTGACTCATAAATACAACTTCAGAGGAAGTTTCAATGACACAAACTTCATGTCCACATAAGTGTGTCACTGAAACCCTGGGCAAGATGCTGAAGTAATAAGTATATTGAAAAGATAAGTTTGTGTTGCTTAGAGATTTTTTTGTTTGTGGAAAAAAAGACACACACACACACACATAAAAAAGCCTTGCTCATTGGCAGGTTCAGGAATTGATTGAATTTGCGATCCGTTATGCATGTTCCTTATTTAACAGTAAAATAGAAATAAAAAAGTCAATGGAACTTAAGATTTTAATCATAAGAAGTTATATAAACAATTATATTTACCAGACTAACTTTAACATTGCTACAGTGAGTTATATAATATTTTGTCTCATGGATTTTATAACAAAGTTTTTAAATTTTCTTGTACATAATCCAATAAAGCTATTAATGAATGTTAATAAGTTCCTCTATTATACAACTGGGAAACATGGAGACACTATATGCTATTGCCAAAGGTAATAATATATGTATTTAAAATTAATAAGGTCAAGATGAGAATTTATTTATTATTTAGTGTTTGGTGGAGCTCATATGCACATTTAGACACTATCACACCATTTCTATTTATTTGTTAGCAGAAAGCTGTCAGAATATTTTATGAAGAATGTCTTATTTTTCATTTTGTCTTTATAAAATGTAGGTACAAATGCATCTGAACAGTTGCAGAATTATGCTGTTTTAATAACATTGGAAGCTTTCACATATCCGAGGCAGGCAGGAGAGGCAGAATTATGCCAGTGTGGGAAATTGCCTGGTAGTTATAGCCTTCACTTGGGAAAGTAGAGACATGGGCTTGGATTCTAGCTTTGGTTATTGAATGCAGACTGTGGTCATAATAACAGATACAATCTCTTTTCCGCTGGCCTTGTCCCTCAAGAAATAAATTAGAAAAAGCCTAATCCCTAGGCAGAGGGACAAAAGCCTTCATACTGCATGCCAAATCTCTCCAGATACTGGATTATAACTGTTTTGGGTGAGATCCATTTGTTTTTGATTTTCTTGTCTATTTCTTCCAAATGAAAGAAGAGATCACAATCTCATCCCTGTAAATTATTTAGCCTGGGTTGGTAAAGAGTACTTGACAACTGTACTTGTGTCTGTATAAGGCAATTAAATTAACATTAGCTGTGGAAAATCTGAGTCTAATGTAAGCAAGAACTGGCAGACCAACACGTCAGCTTCCTGCCTTTTGGGCACTTAATTTCTAACAATTAATTTTTTTATTAACTGATTAGCATTCACTACAAATGGATGACATAGATTTGTTAACAGTGGAGGTACCGCTTTGCTGGAGGGCATGGCTGCAGGGGTCCGGCTGCAGGGGTCAAGCAGCAGGGCAGAAGAGGCTCCTACCCTGCTTCTTAGTGCTGAGTAGAGGAGCTCTCTGGCTGAGCACATGGGCAGGTAGAGCCTGAAACTGATGAAGAGCAGAAGCATAAAGTCGCTCCCTGCAGAGTCTGGAAAAAATGCACTAATTATCTCTGTAGAGAGACCTGATGGGGAGTTGGTTGGATAATTCACCAAAAAAGGGGAAAGAAGCTTAAGGGATGATATGACTCGAGCTTGGTTAGAGCAGGACAATCTGAGGACAGGGATTACAGAGCTACAACATATTTTAAGCAAAGGATCAGGCTGGGATAGTACCTAGAAGAATTATCTGGTGAGTACTATGAAAGGGAAAGGTATTGAGCTATCCTGGAATATCAGAATAGGAATATTATTTTTGATATCCATGAATATTTGTTGTATATTTTGTTCTGAAATTCCTCAAAGTACACCTGAAGAACCTCTTATCATGATTTCTATAATGGGATTTAAATGGTATTATTTCACTTTTCTAATATACTGGTGTCTTTCTTCTGACTTTACAGACTTTACAGGATTTAAAAATTTGCTGTCTCTTCATAGCCTGTGGTAATATTGTCTACTTGAAAAGTCAGCACTGTAGTACTAGAATTTTGGTTTTAGATTTACATTGCAGTTCTGTTCCTGACTGAACTACCTTATGATGTAAGGCATAAGCTCTCTCCAAAACTCCTTTTACCACTCTCAGGAAACCGATATAGGTAGAAGAAATGGTTATGATATCCTCGTAGGGTATACTATACTATTACTGTTTGCAAAAACTAGTTGAAGCTTTTTAGGTATTAAAGAGTAAATACTGAAAAAAAAAAAAGAAAGAAAAAAAACCTGAAAGTTTTGAGGACTATTACTCAAGGCAAAAAATGCTTCCACACATGGGAAAACTGTGAAGTTACTTTAGGGAGGTTGGAGTTCGTTGCAGGATTCCCATGAGGGAGCTAGGAAAATCAGTCAGAAGGTGGGAAATACTTGTTCTTGTCATTAGGGGAAAAAATATCAGAGAAAAAAAATTCAGCTTTTTTTTCTTCTTCATTTTGTCTTTTCCAAATGCCAAAGTGTTATAAGTTTGTTGCTTTTTAAAAGTTCAAAACCTAGACTTGGAAAAGAAAAAACAAAGAAAAAAAATTGGTATTTATTTCTTGGTAAACATTCAGAAATTAAGACATCAGTGGAGTTATGCATCTTCGATATAAAAAATATTTTTCCAAGGATATAGGATTAAAAAATTGTCAACTAACAGAAAACATTGTTGTTGTGCAAGTGAAGGTAACTCAGGAGTTTGCTCTCAGGGCACAACTAGTAGGAGTCCAGCCCCCTCTTCACCTCTGTGCGCTGTTGATGTGACATCCAGCACCAAATGAGAGCTCTCCCAGACCACACTTCCTCCAAATGATTTCCAAAAATGTCTCTCTACCTTAAGGTACAAACGTGCACATAAAATCATTGCAAGCAGAATGAACAATTTATTTTCTGTTACTTTTTACTCACATTGGCAGAAGTTTTGCTGAGATTGAGATTTATAAAACTCTGTAGGAGGTAGTTCATAATATGCAATATTCTTGAAAACTTGTGACATTCTTTACTTTTTCAGAAAAAAACCTCAAAACTTCTTTTTCCTTCCTGGACTTTTCACGTAAAACTGGTTAAGACCAAATCAGGTTATGAAGGGAAGATTGGTGTAAAGATGCTCAGGATCTCCAGTCAGAATAATCCTGTAAAATTTCTTTTAAAATGTTTGTATTAGAGAAAAAAATCTACATTTGAAAACATGTTTTATTGTTACTCATGTAGTTTCATGTTATTTGCTTTTAATGCTATTGATGTTTCCAATTATGTTTTAACTCTTGTTTCATTCCCTTATATTTAATATTTTCCATTGTTTGCATATGAAAATTAGCTGAAATATTTTGGATTATTCCACAACAACATCAGTGAGATCATTGAAATTTTTTCAAGTATTCTAGTAAAAATAATTAGAAAATTACCTTTCATTTTGTGTTTATCGGAATATGAGTGACATGTCACCGGGCAAGAATAAGACACTTTCTGCAATATTATTTACAGACCTTTTCATTCACTTTGATGAAGGTAGTTATGAATGAGTAGATTCAGAAGAGGCTTCTAGGATATATAGAGTCTACACTGTAAGATTACCTAAAACAAGGTTGCTTCTTTGGCTTAATAAAGGAAAGCTTGATGAAGAACGTAATTGCTTTCCATAGATATTTATTAAGTCATTTACACCTAGCCTAAAGCTGGTTCTAAAAAAGGGACTTTTCATATTTATGAAGGGATTACATTATGCATGTCTATGAAAATAAGAAAAAGGTCCAAGCTTCTTCTTTTCTAATCCGTATTTTGTGTCCATTTAATTCACTGCTGTAGCAGCTATGCATTTGCTTTTGCTGTTCTCCACCTTACTGTTCTTTTCTGCCATGAACGGTTATTATACCCTTCTCATACTTTGTTTACTCACTCTCCTACAACTTTAAACGAGAAAATATTCCTGGCATTTACTTTATTTACATTAATTTCCTTCAACAAGTCTTCCTTTTTTCTGTTCTGTGGAAGCTGAACAAAGCCTTCTGTGATTCTAATATCAGGCATTTTCCCAAATACACTATAAATCTTTAAGTGGTGGTAATTATATAAGGAGTGTTTAGTAAATAAATTATATGAATCAGTGTTCTTAGTAATCAGAAAATTGCTTTCTGCCTGTCTTTAAAAATACATGGGTTTGTTGTTACTCTTTTTCCAGTTAATCAATTCCATGATACTTAAAAATGTAGGACCCGTTTGCCTCACCTGAAGGTTTATTTGTTCAACAGAATGTGAACATCTGCAGCTCTGTAATTATTGAATGTAAAGAAGGTGGAATATGTATAATGTACGTATAATTCCATTTTACCTTTATGAGTCTTGTTTGTTTTTTTTTTAATTTAACTGTGGCTTTTTTAGTCAGGATTTTTACTCTTAAAAATATATTATTTGTTTTTATAGACTGCATTTTCGTTTTTAAAAGCACCCAGGTTTCTTACGTGCAGTTATTGCAATTAAATTTTTGAAGGCATTTTTATTAGGTGATGT
>NW_009717927.1:16884-20393 GCF_000703405.1 Apaloderma vittatum
AAGTAAAGTTGAGTCACCCTTCAACTTTACCATAGGAACAAACTCTGTACTCAAAGAGGAATGTAATGCTCAGAGCACTTCTAAAATTTTGATACAGAACTTTGGGGAGAAATCAGAAAGTAGCTTCTCAGTATAGAGACCATGTTTTCTGTTATATCAAAGTCTTCATAAATATAAAATTAATCTTCATTAATGCACAGCAAATAAAAAGATTTTGTGCTCTATTACATTATCGATATATGTCAGAAAGATTTGTGTATAACATAATACAGATTTCATCACTATTTTTAACTTGATATTGTCTTCATACTTTGAAATCTCTATTGTTGTATCAGCTTTGATATTACTTGAGATACACACATTTTTACTCCAGTCTGAACTGAAAAGAGAAGGTCTGCCTTGAAGGCATCTGCTGTGAACAAAGGGTTGAGAGTTCAAGACAACCACTCTGGCTCATTGGTGTTGAGATTTTAATTTGGACCTCCACAGTGGTGCTAAAAAGACAACAGGAACCCAAGAGAGTTGCTGATTCTGGCAAAGTAAAGTTCTCTTACAGTCCTGGTATATATTTCAAGTCAATTTAGAGAAATCAAAATAAGAACTAACGAAAATATACAGTAACAATAGTAAAGACTTTTTTTTTTTATCTCGGTGCTACGAAATTAATAAATTGAAGTCCTACTGAAGACTGAAGTTATTTGTGATCATCTGTTGTGAATGAATATTTCCTTTTTAAGGGAGCAAGAAGAACAGACTAAAGTCCAGAAGACACATTGCAATCCTTATATGCTTATTCAGCTCTCCACAGGGTAAAACTACCTGTCTTGGATTAGAGAAAGAACTCAAGAAACTTAGAATTTAGACAAAAGCTGCCCAAAAAATATTTTTTTTTCCTAACTTTCCTGATGAAAAATGAGTGATGGAAGAGGAAAGGGGAACTTACGAGGGCACCGTATCTAGCAGTCTGATATATAAAAAAATGCCAAGAGTGGGGATTTAGCTTTGATTATAGCAAGAAATTAATTTTGGGACAAGAAAAGTATATGAAAAGACTGTTTTAGTGAATTCCTAGAATTGAATTAATTTGCTTGTTTTATGGATCACTGAATGCCTTCCTGAAGTTTATGTTTGATGAATCTGTGAGGAACAAAACCAGTTCATGGAGTAGTTTCATTGTACACACAGGAATGGGAAAAGAATTAAAACACTTGAAAAACTTGGGTTTTTAATAAAATCAGAAAGGAAACTTAAGGCCAAAGATGAAAGTCACACTTAGAATATCACACCATAAAACTACCAACAAAAGATTAATTTCATTTGGCTACCATTTACTTCAGTAAGGATAATGGGATCACCAAAATTATGACTCTGCTATAACGGAATCACCAAAATTATGACTCTGCTATATAGCTTCTCTCATATATTTTCCTATGTTTTCCTGTGTTTTCACATCCTTTAAAGATGCCAGAAATCAGGTGACAAGAAGATAAAATTGCCTGGAACTGCTGTAAAAAGTGGGCATGGGAGATAAGGAATTTGTAAACTCACAGTGTGCTCCAGAGTGCCATCCTCCTGATTCAAGACAATTTTATATCATGGCCTACAAAGTTGATTTTTTAGTTCCTATTCTGAGCTCTTTGCATCCCAAACTATTTACATTAATATTTCTTTTTCTCCCTGTTTGAACGTGTACAACCTCTCTCCTGTTCACACATTCATAGGAACTCTTCTACAGAGAAATAATGACAGAATGACCTTCATTACGCATAGGTAATTCTTTTTTCCCATCTTCTGTGTAGTTATTACCCTAACCAGTTCCATGCTGTTCTACAGACAAGACAGCTAAGCCATATTTTTCTTCACAAAAAGGGAGGGAGTTCTGATCGCTTTTATTACTCTTTCTTCCTCTCTCACTTAGCACAGAGCAAGCCCACTGCACTGGGGTCTCTGGAGGCATAACTGGAACCTTTAGGTAAGGTTTATCTGCTGAAATATCTAGTGCTAGTCTAGATGCAAGTTGCTGTATATTGACTATAATGGTATACCTAAGCAAATAGGCTTGATGTGAAAATTTGAGATCTAGATAACCGTGTTCAGCTCTTCTTTCTAAATCTCAACTCAGTTGAGGCTCCAATTGAGAGGGCAAAGATATAAATGCACACACAAAGTCTCTTTTACATTTCTTATAACAAAATACATTGAATTCCTGCATAAGTCCTAGACCATGGCTTAGCAGTCTCCAAAAGATAATGATTTAGATGACTCCATGGAGCTCAATGCCAAAGCCCATACTCATGTCAATAGGACTTCAGGACAGGCATGAATGTTTAGAATAGGTGTCTTTTATTTACAAAGTTTTTTGTTTCTGTTACTGCATTTGCTCAAGGGCTGTAGTCTGCTTACCATTTTTGTTGTTCTCACTTAAGGCCTCTGACAAGGTGGTTAGTCTTTTACTCCATCTCTGACCCAAATCACTGGACAATAGTCACTCTTCATGAGTGGTTCCAGCAGCTTCTTTATGGGAAAAGAGAAGTAGCATTGCTGATGTGGTATCATTCTTGAGCTTAAAACAAAGGCTGTACTTCAACAAATATCAGCTAGAAACCTGCTTGGATCTACAAGCTCAAAATTCAAAGACAGAACACAATCCAAGTCTTAAATTTGTGTGGTGTAAGGATAATAAACCAAATATAGAATTGCCTTTTTGAGAGTCCTTGTACTAGGCGCTTGACAAATATATCTACATAGATATTGGCACCTACTGTGACCTCATCACAGGGGAGCAGCAAAGGAGGAGACGCTGATCTCCTTTCCCTGGTGACCAGCAATAGGACACGAGGAAATGGAATGAAACTGTGTCAGTGGAAGTTCAGATTAGATATTAGGAAAAGATTTTTCATGAAGAGGATGGTTGGTCACTGGAACAGGCTGCTCAGGGAAGTAATCACAGCACCAAGCCTATCAGAGTTCAAGGAGCATTCTCCTTGAGAACACCCAGAGTTCTAAGAGCATTCTCTTAGAAATATGGTTTAATTTTAGGTAGTCCTATAAGGAGAAAGGAGTTGGACTTGATGATCCTTACACATCCCTTCCAACTCGAAAGATTCTATTTTTCATTCTCCACATATCCTTCCAATAGATGGCTAGTCTAATGTTCTTGTGCCACAGGATCACCGAATGCTAGGCTTTGGAAGGGACCTCCAGATATTTAGTCCAAGCCCCCTGCTAGAACAGGATCACTTAGAGTAAATCACACAGGAACACTTCCAGGTAAGATTTGAATGTCTTCAGAGATGAAGAGTTCAAAACCTCTCTGGGCAGCCTGTTCCAGTGATCTGTTGTCCTCACAGTAAGGAAGTGTCTCCTTATGTTTTCAAAATCACAGAACTGTTGAGACTGGAAAAGACATCTGAGATCATCAAGTCCAGCCTATGACCCAACACCACCACATCGGCCAGACCACGGTACTAAGTGCCAAATCCAGCCTCTCCTTTAACACCTCCAGGGAC
>NW_009717928.1:0-1209 GCF_000703405.1 Apaloderma vittatum
GATGACTCGGTAGATAAGTCCGGTGGCGATGAAGAGAAAGTTCAGTCCTCCGGCCAAGGCGAAGAAAAAGCGGCGGCTCCACGAGGTCGGCGCGGCTCCACCACGTTCTCCTTCCCCCCACCTCCGGCTCACGCAGCCGCGTGGCCAAGTTCCGGCGGGCTGGGGGCGGCTACCACCAAGCTACCCATCGTTAACCCATGATTACCCACTAACAAAAGCACCTGCCCCTGGAGTTAACAAGAAATGAAAGAAAAAATCTTCCAGGCAGTTTCAACAGATGAAAATAGAATTACACATTTTTGGTTACATATTGTAACCCAAGACAGTAGGTCACAAAATCATTTTCTTTGTTGGAGTTCAAACAAGAATACGAATAGTCTGAAGTCAATCAGGTTACGGATACATGAGCTTTGGTATCTCTGGAAAATTCTAGCCTTTCAGTTCAAATTCTCTGTACTGCTGTCCAACCTTATTTGCCATGTTAACTACATTAGTTATTCCTAACTGTAACTAGTATTATCCCTTCTCACTGACTTTGGCTACCGTAGACGTGTTTCATTTAAACTGATACTGCACATTCATCTATTTTTAAAAACTAAAAGAGAAGAAAGAAAATTTTGACAATATAACTGAAAAGAAAATAAATCTGATTATGAGTTTGAATTTGCCTTTTTAGGGAGTATCAAAAATGACAGGGGACTCGTGGCCACCTTTTGGCATCCTAGACACATTCCTGGTAGGAAATCTGGTAACATGTGCTTCCTCAGCCTAGAGATACTGTTTTGGTTCCTCAGCCTAGAGATACAGTTTTGGAAAATACCTCAGGTACTTAATGTCAGATGTTGTGTCCATGTCTTAATAGACTCATAGCACATAGACTATTATCAGCTTACAACAGTAGCAAGTTAGAGAAGTCAATAATGAAAAAATCTTAAATATCTCACCACACAGACATCTTGCAAAGAACATGAAGATATTGAATACAGTCAAGATTCACGAATCTCACAGACATAGCAGAAATTCAAATTTTAAGAGACTTAGCTAACAAAAAAGTAAACAACAAATACATTGTCCTTGGAAAAACATGTTCCTTGCTTAAACATTTCTGGAAGACATTTTTTTACAACATGAACAATTACATTTGCAATAGATGTTGGTGAAAATAATAATAAATAAAAAAATCCAACAACCTTGTGTTTTGTTACTTCC
>NW_009717928.1:1240-5642 GCF_000703405.1 Apaloderma vittatum
CTGCTGATAATTCTTTGTTTATAGCAGGAAATATGCTGCTTGCTGTGGAGGTCCCCCTAGTTTATTCTTTTTCTTCTCTCTCTCTGCTTGTCCCCCATATTTGTTAATGTATTTTGTTTTTTTTTTTTTTTTGTATTTGCTGTAAAACTAAGTGATTTGGTTTATACTGCAATGTTGTTCAGAATCTCCTAGATGAGCATCCCATCATTGATGGTAATTGATGTTGGCTTCCATGGAAATGCAAATTTTGTAGCAGTCAGTGTCAATCAGTCCTCATTAGCTACATTCACATGAAATATGTAGTGGTCACTATGAAGTCTCTAATAAATAATCAAGCCTACTGACAGAATGGGAAATGCTGAAATTACGATTGTATATTTAAGTTTTTGGTCTTGTTTTCCCCTGTCATGCTCATTTAAGCATTATAAATCGGAGCAATATACAGCAGAATATCTTAAACTCAGTGTGAAAATCGTCCTGTGTCTCACATGCAGAAAGCAAGCAAACCTCTGCTTTGAAGCCTCAATAAATCAGTGTATAAAATTATAGTCTTTCACAATGGGATTTTATGGTAAAATACTTACTTTTTTTTAAAAAAATGTCTCTTTCTTCTAACATTGGTATTGCTAGTGCTACAAGCATTCTAAGTATCTGTACCTATAAGTCTTTTTAAAGACAATAATAACTGACATATTGGAAAGATGAAAAACCTGTAAAAATATGCACTAAACCACCAAGCAATATTTCTGTGGTTTTATTCACTCCATTTTTAAGTAACTAGAGTTACTACTTTTGCAACAGAACAGCGCTAGCCATCTCCACAAATCTTTAAACACAATAACTGTCACTAGGAAGATGCAGTTCTTCGTAATTCTGTATGGCCTTCCAATAGTGTAAGTGTTCTGGTTTTGGCTGGGAGAGAGCTAATTTTCTTTTCTTTATATTAGTCTGTTTCTTAGTAACTAGAATAGTGCTATGTTTTGGATTCAGTGTGGGATTTCGTATGAGAAAAATCCTGACAATATATTGATGGTTTTAGTTGTTAAGGAATCAAGTATTTTTCAACTTCCCCTATATTTCTAGTGTGCAGGTGTACGAGAATCTGGGAGGGAGTATGGCCAGGACACTGGCTCAAACTAGGCAAAGAGATTTTCCATTCCATGGGATGTCCTGCTCAGTATATACACTGAGGGAAATTGGCTGGAGGCACAGATGGTTGCTTGGGCATCAGTCAATGGGTGGTGAGGAATTGCACTATATATTATTTGTCTTTGCTTGCGTTTTATTTCTGCCTCTCTTTTTATTAAATTTTTTTCATTACAGTTATTTTTATTATCTTATTATTATTTTATATATTTTGTTTTGATTTAGTTATTAAACTGTTCTTATTTCAACCCATGAGTTTTACTTTTTTACGGTTTTTAATATATCTTTAGAATGGGGCAGTGGTTAGCAAACATCTCTGTGATGTTTTGTTACTGGCTGAGGTTAAACCACAGAGGTATATAATACTGATCTCATTCTAGAATGCCTGCTGGCTTCTTCAGTCACTTAAGGTATGCTATTTAAGATGAAAATGTGAATTATTGCCATTTATAATGGGACTTATTTACATCATACTGACAGTGTAAAGTATCCAAATAGCATTTAAATTGCATAGAGGTTGTTTTGCACTGTCAGTAGAGCAAAAGATGTTTTAGGGCTTGTGCAAGTGCTTTTCACAGTTTTCCTCATGTATTTCAACAGAATGTTCTTGGACATTTATTTAAATGCCTGTTTGTTTTACTTAAAATGTAAGCAGTCCCTACACTTAAAAAATCTCAAAGCTATTACTGAGCTTTGTCTTGGTTTGTTGAGACTAGAGAAGAGAAAGCTATCTTCAGCTACTTGATGTGTGATTCTACAGAAGCCAGAGTTAAAGGCTTCTTGGAGGAGTGCAGTAAAACCCAAAATTGGACAAGATTGCCCCGACAGGCTATGCAATTTCCACCTTTGGAGTTATTCCTCACTTGGTTGAATTAAGACTTTTTTTTAACTGTTTTTTCGTTCCTTCCTTGAACTTAAAAATTGAAAACTTTGACTGAGGTTCTGCAGAATTTGCATTTTAAATGTGGATATACCTAAAATAAAAAGATATATGAGACATTGACTCTGTTTTTATGTTGTTAAACAAAAGAGAGTTGAAACACAACCCTTTCAAACCTTTTTAAGGCTAAGAGAAAACAGTCTGGGTTTTGTTTTGTTTTCTCATGTAGCTCAAATACTTCTGTATTTGTCAGTTATGAACTTTGGATTGCATTTGGCAAGATGGAAGGAGAGGGGAGAGTATGGTTTTATGGGGTGGTTGAGGATGTGAGAATCTAACTTTTCTAGTCAGATTAGACATAAGGAAGAAATTCTTCACCATGAGAGTGGTGAAACACTGGAACAGGTTGCCCAAAGAGGTTGTAGATGCCCCATCTCTTTAAGTGTTCAAGACTAGGTTGGGTGGGGTTTTGAGAAACCTGGTCTGGTGGGAGAGAGGTGTCTCTGCCCACAGCAGGGGGGTTGGAACTAGATGATCTTCAAGGTCCCTTCCAACCCTAACCATTCTGTGATTCTATGATTCTCTTGAAAGATTAGGTAAGATATAGGCAGTTGAACCTGGTGCAGTCCTGGTCATTTCACGCTTTGAAAGCCGTCCCTAGAACCACCAATCCTCATAACTGTTCCTATATTCCATCTTGGACAAACCTGTTTGGATTTGACCAAAACAGAAGGGAGCGGTACTGCTACTTAACTAGCAGTAGTATGATGGTCAGCCTTGGTTCCTTGTGCTGTTTTCCATGTCACTATATATGTAGCACGAAACTTTTGGGCTTCAGTTTGCATCATCCAGAAGTTGAGTGAAACTGAAAAAGAGAGGTTGTTATTTGAGTTATTGGAAAATTTGAAATAATTTTGATAGCATTTTGTGCTCATGGTCTTTCAGTACTCAAACATGATTAGTTGGGAAAAAAAAGTTTTATTTGTACAGTAACATGAAATCATCTGTTTAGCTATTTGTAGATAATGATTTCCATAGAAAGCTCTTTCTTTGCTGTGCACTTCAGTGACATTTAAGTATCACAGAAGAACATCAGTGATAATCAGAGTTCAGATTATTTATTCATTGCTGATAGATATTTTTGTTTCAAAGCTTCTACTTCCATCTTGGAGAATAGTAAAAAGATTACTATTACTTTTAGATGGTAAGATATTTCATTTATTCTTCCTCAAATTAAGAAGTATAGAGATTTTTTGCAGTTGAATCTAATAGAAAAATAATTAAAGAAATGGAGATGGTTGGAAGGGCCAAATAATAAAACTGAAAAAATAGCGGTCATTAGTAATTTTCAAAAGCGCCTTAGAGTACAAGTAAATGTGACAGGTGTGAAAGAATACCAATTAAACTGTGTCTGAACAATGACTGTATGTGAAAATTATATAATAATTTAAGGATAATAATCTCTGTAAAGATGAATCATGGTTATGAACATGAGGTGCATCAACAACAAAACATGGTAATACAGTATTTACTTCTAATTTATTCAGGTTTTAAAGAGGCTCTTAGAATATTTCAACAAATAAGCAAAAAGCATAGTGACCTCCAAACTTTATGTGGATTTTAATTTCCATGTCCATATCTTACTTATTTCATGGTATCTCTCCAAAGGAAGAGAATGTTCTTAAGACTGTCCCATCTTTATTCTGAAGTGCCTTTCCAAAATAGTACAGGATGAAGATTCTCTTCCTGTTTCATAATTTTTCCCCCTTTTTTCTTTTTTTTTTATTTTTTTCTGTTAATGTCAGTTTCACCTACATCATCTTCATCTAAATTTTCTCACTGAAAACAGAAGTCATGTGTAAGAATTCCTGTGCTGAAGATTATTACCTGCTATCAATTGTTCAAGAATAGAAAAATGTAACCCACATCCCACAATAAAGACTTTATAATGGGGAGAATACAAGAAGTTAGTCAGCCTTCTCTTTATAGGTTGTAGGAAGCCTACATTTACTCCATCTGTTTTACTCTATTTTCCTGTGACGTTCTTGAGTTTCTACGGATAAGGCAGGCCCTAGGACATTCTATTTGTTTCATCATTTAGTTTACTCCTGAGAGAGAAGTAATCATAGAGGTATTTAAAAAAATATTATTGTATACAAAGGTACTGGTAACAAATAAAGGAGAGTTCACAAGCTCAACGACTTCCAAATGTTAATTTAAAGAGAAAGTTAACTTTAGAAACAAAGTTAGAATTTCGAAGCAGGAAATCAAAAACATCAATTAATTACAGACTCACTTTTTGATATGAATTTCTATGTGAGATGTCAGAAAAAAGAGGGACAGTACTGTTTCTGGTTAATGAATCATTAGGGAAAG
>NW_009717928.1:5673-15334 GCF_000703405.1 Apaloderma vittatum
GTGCACAAGTCAAATGAGTTGACAGACCGCTAAAAACTTTCAGTGGACAGTATGCACAGCACCTGGTGAGACACACACAAGTGCTGAGAGAATTGGCCAGTCTCAACTGTCTTCAGAAAATGATGGTGATCAAACAATGTTCCTGACAACTGTCAGTATTATCCTCAAGAATGGCAAAAAGGAAACTTCAGGGAACTAGAGCATATACTGCGACAGTAATGGATCAAATCTGCCTGGAAATTATTTCCAATTTCATGAGAGACAAGAAAATGTTTGGGAGTAGTCATCATGGGTTTACAAAGTGGAAATCATGTAGGAAAAAATAGGTATATTTTATGACTAAATTGTTAAATTGATGGAGATTGAAAGAGAAGCGGATGTCTATTTTTGATGTAGCAAGTCTTTCTCATAACACCCTCAGAGACAAATCTGTGTATGGGGTTAATATTCTTTAATTCATAGGTATTTATATTGTTCTTTGAATAGGTCAACCTGAGAAGGTTGGTATCTACTGAAGAGATTACACTGTGACAACCTGCCTGTATGGAAGAGGAGCAGTTGATTCCAGAAATACAAAAATGTGAAATAACCAAGGCATCACTGAAACATTTGGAGGCTGATAAATTCAAACACTGCCAGACATTAGTGAGATGTCCAAATCCAAGCACAAGCACAATATACCTAATCAGAAGAAATAAAAGAAGGGTTCCAATACACAATCACAAGCATGAAAATGTTAGAAAAATTTCCTCGTAACAAAGATTTTGTTGTTATGTCAGGCAGGAATTATATACTGTGAGGGAGACAAAAAACAGATGAAAGTATGTCAACTGAAGAAAACTCATACCCTGGATTCTGAGTATTCTGAACTCGTTTGTACAGTTATGTTCTCATGCAGTACCTGTTTTATCTCCCTACATAGGAAAGCAAGCTGATAAATACGAACACCTTAGGCAATGGTAATATTAACAGATGGTGAAGTACCTGATGAATACTAAAAAAACCCACGACATTTTGTTTGCCAAGAAATGGCAGAAATAAATAAAGAGCTATCCACATAATCTGAAATTTTAATTATAAATGTGAAGAATATTTGGAAAACCACTTAATTATGGAGAATGAAATGCAGGAGATCACATCAGGTACCAACATTTTAGTGAAACCTCATATGGACTTTCCAGGAAATGGTAATGCTCAGATATAACTGTGAAAAAAAGCCAGTCTTATAGCATCTCAGGTAGATATACACAAATAAATTATTTTTTTAAAAAAAAAGAGCTTGAAAAAATTAATGCTACCTACTATGATTTTCAGTTACAGGTTTGGAAAAGTGCTCCAGAAATATAATAATCTGAAAGCTTCACTAAGTCCTTCTAGGCTTTGTTAGAGGATGATCCTCTAAAGGGTAACAAAATGAAGATAAGCACCTACTAAACAGTATTTTTTTTTTGTTTCAGCAAGGTCCTTTCACGTAAGAGAATAGGGAAGGAATCTACCTACCAAGCAAGGTCACATCTCTGGACTTAAACAATGCTAACTTTGACCTTTTCAAGCAATTGATGAGGGAAATCCCATGGGACAGGGTACTAGAAGGAAAAGTGGCCCAAGATAGTTCGTCAGTACTCAAGGACCACTTCTTCCATGCTCAAGATCAGTCCATCCCAATAGGTAGGAAATCAAGAAAGAGAGCCATAAGACCTGCATGGTTAACCAGGGAATTACTGGGCAAATTCAAGTGGAAGAACAGAGTCTATATATCATGGAAGGAAGGTCTGACCAGTTGAGTGGAATATGAGACTGTTGTCAGAGGATGTAGGGAGACAACTAGGAAAGTAAATGCCTACTTGGAATTAAAACTTGTGAGGGAGATCAAGGACAACAGAAAGGGCTTCTTCAAATACACTGCTGACAAAACTAACACTAGAGGCAATGTAGGCCCTCTGGTGAATGAGGTGGGTACCCTGGAGACAGAGGATACAAAGAAGGCAGAGTTACTGAATGCCTTCTTTGCCCTTGTCTACACTTTTGGAGACTGTCCTCAGGAGCCCTGTCCCCTGAGGCCCCAGAGGAAGTCAGGATAATGGAGGAGTTTGCCCTGGTTGAGGAGGACTGGGTGACCTACTCCAGATGATCCTACTTTGGCAGAGGAATTGGACTAGATGATCTTTCCAAATCCTAGCATTCTGTGATTCTGTGACTTTGTGATTCTAGGAGTGTATAAACTGGCTACAAAGTCAGTGACAGAAAGGAAAAAATAAGTTTAAAAGAAGAAATGTAATATTTTCCATATATAATAATTGAGATTTTATAGAACTACATTTGATACGTGCAGGATAATGAGCAGCAAAATGTTACAGCCGAGGTAGAACAAAGGTAAAATTGAAGGAAAATTAAACAGAGTGCTATTAGAAGATACCTGCACCTGTCTAGTAGTCAAAAATTAATCACTATGTAACGTATTCAAAAGGTAACATTTTAATGTATGATTTCCACTAATATATTTTTCTTTAAGAGTTGGAATAGTTTTAAAACAAAAAGCAATATTTAACAAGAAGGAATCTGGTGTTCTGTACACCTAGTCACAGGAGAGCTATCAAAATTCACATTATTTTTAAATTACTATTTTGTCCTATTACTGTAGTATTAATAATCATAGGTTGTATAATACTGATGTATATGGAGCCATAAGTCTCTCTTACAAAGAAATCGTATGCTGTACTTGTTCTTGGGAAACAAGTAGCTCAGTTCAAGTTGAGTAAAAGCTATTCAAAAAGTGCATATTTAATTAGAGAACACATGGGAAAGTACATGTAGTTCTGTAGGTTATTGTTATTCCGTTTTGTGATTTTGTTACTGCCTTTCTATTCGCTTTACTACTCCAAAATACTATTTTCCCTTTTGCACAAAGACTACGATCTAGTAATATAGTAAATTTACCTGTTAATATGTATACAATGTATCATAGTCATTGTCAAAAGAAGTGTCTTTGACTTTATTATGCTCTTAGAGCTCACATTATGATTCTATTAGTTAACACAGTTAACTGCTGTGCAAACTGAGTAATGGCTATATTGGTATAAAATAACTGGCTATAAGAACAAAATTGAGAATTACAGGACACCCTCAGAGAGATGGGAAAAGATTGTTTTAAGCGTACAAAATAAAAATAAAAATCTAAGCATGAAAGAAACACACAAGTAAAACTGTAAGGAAACTATATCACATCAGTATCACATCACATAAAATTCATGGGGTGAAGGCCAAAAGCTATGAATAGTCTAGATACAAAACTCTCTAATAAAGACATGAGATCACGAATTTTAGACTGTAACTATTGGAATAGCTGTTGTAGAATCACTGTGGGATTTACAGAGCTACCTACACTGCCAAGTGTCCCAGCCTGTTTCCAAGGACTCATTTTTCTTCCCTGTGTCTACCTCTTTCAGGCGGATCCTTGACTACTCAAGGATCTTTGACTTGCTAGGAAATTTTCAAGTGCTGTGTATGGCAGTAGAAGTATGTGTCTGACATGTTACTAGTTTGGACAATACAGCTTTTTTACTTCATTCATCTTACTTGTTTTGGCAGGAACCATCTACAGAAGTCTTGTTTTCAAACTTTAGGAGTCAGCCTTAACAGCCATGTATCTGCCAGCAAAAACAAGGCTTCCTCTATCCATGACCCCTGCTATTGTTTCCTGACAGGATAATCTCCAAACAAAGAACAAATCAAGTCTCATGAGTGAAGCCATCTTTTTAGGTGTGTTTCTTCTGAAATCATATGAAGCAATAAAAGTATAAAGCTTTCCCTTATAAACCTGTACTTTGCTTGTATTAAGCAGAATCAGTCCAGATCAACACCTTTCAAAATTGAATGAAAGGATTGATTTCTCATCTTCCAACTATGACAAATCTGTTCTGTACTCTGCATTAGCCAACTTCTTTTATCTATAAAGGTTAACTGTATGTATTGATAATGAAAATCATGCCATATAGCTAAATGATGCAAAGTCTTTGGTATGGAAAAGTTATGACTATAGTCTAGAAAGGGGAAGATGAGGCACAGATAAGGCTCATGGATATACAGGATGACTAACTGCATTCTAGGAATTAATTTCCTTATCTGTTCTGTTACTTTGGTGATTAATTTTGGACCATAAAGGTATAAGAAGAAAAAATTGTGGGAAAGAAAGAGGAACTGTCCTTTGTGTGTAAGAGGAGTATGGATGAAAATTGATAATACATGGTACGAATCAATTGGAACGCCTATGTTTGCAGAACTGCTTCCTGTCGTAGGTCAGGGATAGTGTGGAATAGGATGTTTTCACATTTTGCTTGCAGAATCCAAAGAATATAGTATCGTATGTATGATGTATACATTCTTGTCTGAGACCAGTGATTTGTGACATTGTGGGGGTTGTGATGGCCACATCCGGCCTTTTTTTTGACTTTGGGGTGCAGATGGCAATATGGTAGCTGAGGGGACTGTCTGAAACAGTAAACCGGATTATTTTCTGGTGTAAAAAATATGACTATAAGTCAGTCATCTTACTTCATTGTGGACAGGCCAGAGCCTGTTAAGCTCTTCTGCGTGGCCGTGGGCTGCACACCAGGATCTCACCTTAAGTAGAGACATCTCTCAAGGTTACTTCTAGGGACTGAGAGATTACTTATTTGCAACAGATTCTTGGTAAGTAATTAATAACATGTGAACTTTGAAATCTGAGCAAGGTGATATAAAAGATAGGTTGTGAGTACACAATACCTCAGACATAAACCGTTGATCAAATTTGGGACTAGGAGTGGGACCAGCTGTACTTAGACTCCACTCTCAGAAGGAATTTAGAAAACAACAGTGTCGTTAACCTTGTAACTCAACAGGAAGGTCTCCCTGACAGTTTTATGTGACCTTGTCCTTTCTGTAGTAAATAATAAAGTATACCTTTCCATTGAAATTTATTAAAACACTGTCACAGTTACCACTGAACTTTATTAACTCACTGTTTCATATCAGTGAAGTATATTGTTGCTTCTCTCTTCCAAATCAAGTACATGAGTCCATCCACAAAATGATTACACGTTTTGGTTCACTTAATCTACCTATGTAACACAGGCTACCCATATAATACATGATGTGTGTTTGCTACACTGAAAATTTCAAACAGGAAAACAATAAAAAGACAAGTCAACAATCTACAACCTATGAAAGTCATACCAGTCAAATTGAAGACTTATTGTTACTTCAGATTTAATTATTAGAGAAAAAGAAAGAGATAAAATAAAGAAAGTAATACTATTGTGGAAAATACTACTAATACTATTAGAGCTGTTCTACACATACTTCCTAGTGAATCCCCCTTCTTTTGCTATTATGATTACCTTTCCATTGCCTGAGTCTTAAGGTTGATGTCTTCAGTCCTGAGAAGAGTTACACCCTCCTGCCAGTATTGTCAGTTCTCAGCCAGAAGAAGTGTCAATTTAATGATAGGATTTCTTTGTCAGGACTAATAAGATGTTGATGATTTCCTCTTCCTCACTGTAGGATTCAATTTAGGATATTTTTTAAATTTCTAATATGTTTTTATACCATAATGCTTTTTCATTTCCTATCTGCAACTCCACAATAAATACAAATTTGTGTACAGTAAATGGGTGGAGATTCTCTTGGGTTTTGACTGTAGTCATTTCCTTCACAGTAGATTACATGATGCTATCTTATAGCTATATGCACTCTGCATCCTGTGAGAGTAGGCTGAGAGTGCAAAAATTAAGAGGGGACACAGCAGGAACAGGTGACTCCAAATGAACAAAAGAATATCCCATACCATATGAAATCATGCTCAGCAATGAAAGGTGGGGAAGAAGAAGGAAGGAAGGCTGTTCAGAGTTATGGCATTTGTCTTCTCAAGTAATGGTTACATATGATGCAATCCTGCTTTCCTGGAGATGGCTTAACGCCTGCCTGCCAATGGGAAGTGGTGAACAAATTCCTTGTTGTGCTTTGCTTGCATGTACCTGCTTTTTTATCTATTAAAACTGTCTTTATCTCAAACCATGTGTTTTCTCACTTTTACCCTTCTCATTTTCTTCCCCATCCCACCTGGCAGAGAGTAACTTAGCAGCTATGTGGGTTTTACCCACCTACCAGAATTAAATCACAACACACTGCAAAGTCAGTGCCAAGCTGGTGACCTGTTATGGCCAAGGGAAGAAGTACATTTAGGGGGCTACAAGGCTACATGTTCTTTTGGCAGTCATGCACTCCACCACTCAGCATTATGCTGTTTGCTAGCATAGTGGTATTTTGCCATCTATCTTTTCATACAAATAAATGCAAAAAACAAAGTTTGTGCTATTTTTTTTGTAAGATTTCAAGTGCACATCAGCATTTACTGAAACAGAAAGCTTTCTGCTCATTTTCAAGTATTTGTAAGTGAACATGCAGCAGCCTTATATGAGACTAAAGGCACACCTGCCTTCTCCATAGGTTTAAATGAACCTGGCATGACAGTACTACCTCGCTACAGGCTGTTCCTACAGCTGTTCAGACAAATTTTAACACATCAGCATCTCCTGCTTCATCTAATGCCAAAACCAATTCTTTTCCTAGGACACTTAGAAGTATACCCAGCCGAATAAAAGGATTTTTCTGGTAGATTATCCAAAACATTCTATTTGAGGCCTCCACTGTATGTTTGAAAAAAACAGCTGCATCACCTATCGGGTTTGAAAAATAGGTGAAGGAAGAAAAGAAAAAGTGTTCTCTAAATAAATAATAACATAAATCCAATACAACATAATGGGAACTCAAAGCACACATTTCTGAGGCATTTCAGTTTTTAGTTTCCAAATTAAAAATATTTTTTATTATTTCTCTTTTATTTATTAGTACATATATGATTCATTGAAGTTTAAACATTGACAATAGTTTTTACTGTTCTTCAAAGAAGAAAAGCTATTTTTTTACAGTAATCAGATTTATTTATCCCTAGTGTACATGCATATTCTCCTATAATAGGCCATGCAACTGATCTCAGAATCATCCATTCGGTGCTGTCCTTCAGTAACAATAGAACCAGCAGTTTGCTATTGCGTCTGTGCTTCAGTGGAAGGTCATGCCAGTGAACTGTCAGCTAGTTAATGGACTGGTCCCTTTCATTCAGTTTTTTAATGTAATCTAAAATGAAGAGCATCAGTTTGCTGTATATTATCTGAGAATCAAAAAGAAGTATCTTCCGATTTGTTAGGTAAGTAAGTTATCTTAAGATTTTTCTGCTCATACCAAGACATAGAACTTTTAACAAGATCACTTTACACGTGAAAAATACCTAGTATTGCCATTGGGAGATGAAACAACTCTAGTGTCAGTCAGGATCTCCTCTGTTCTTTCAATTAAAAGATAAATGAACAAAAATAGCCATATTCTGTATGCATAGAAATTTTAAGATTCAAAACTGCATCTTAAATATAAGATCTATCAAATTCTTTTATCAGGTATTTTTCTATTATACGCTAGTTCAGTGGGAATGAAACTAAATCATTGTGGAGCCAACGAAACTCTGCAATTTTATTATATGTGAATTATTTACTATCTAAAAAGTTTTGTTTCAACAAATACTGTATTCAGAATTAAAAAAACTATATTTTATGCCTGTATTCCTATTATGCTTGTTAAGTGATCATTAATTTCAGTTTTGATAATACGGCATGCAGCAGGAACATCTTTTATCCCACTGCAAGATTTCATCACACAAACAACTATTACATTTCTAAGGAGTGAGCAGCTAGACTTCGGATGTGCAAAACGTTCAAACATGAAATGTCAACTTGATTAGTTATGAAAGTAGGAATAGATTTAACAGCAACGAACACTTTGAGTTTAAAATGACTCAGCCACACATCTGTACTGTCAAGTAGCTATCCTAAACTTAGTTCTCTAATTAGAATATTTATACATTCTGTTTCTTTCAGTTGCAAAAATATTCTTTCTGATATAAGCCTAATATAGAAATATCATAGAGTCTCTGATTTCCCATACAGAAATTCAGGATAGGTATTTTTTAATGTTACGAATCTACATGCACTAGAAAACTATGTGGAATAACTGCTGGCAGTTACTGGACAACATATTGGTTTCCAATTTTATTTTTCAGGATGAAGGATGATGATTCTCTGAGATGTTTATTAATAGGAGAAAGCAGAATTTTGTCTGTCAGCATCTGTACTGAACATTCAGGAGTACTCTGCTAAAGTATTTTTAGGGTTTGTGGACCAGCTGAGACCTAGTATGTTTAAATGTACATATTTTAAGAGATATTTCTCTCCTGAGTAACAATTTCCTGCTAATAGTCATCCACCACTCAGCACAAATATCAATATGAACACATTCACATTGACGAGGTCAGGGTACTACTAACCACAGTCACATATGGAAAACCAAGAAGGTGGAAGAGATATCCCAGGGCTGTATCTGTATCTGTGTTGCAATACTCTTACCAAGTGAGAAAATCAAAGATGGAGGCATTTTAAAGGTTCAACAGAGGTGATGTCTTCAGTTTCAAAAGCAAAGAGTCAGAGGATGAGATCTCTAGTGCTACAGATGAGATGAAGGCCCACAGTAAATTAAATCTTGCAATATTTATAAATATAATGGGCTGATCTGCAGGAATTGTAATGCTAGCTAACTCTTCTAATAGATCTATGTCATGGGTTAACCCTGACCAGCAGCCAGGTGACCACACAGCCACTCTCTCATCCCCTCCTTCTCTGCTAGACAGGGGGAGAAAATAAATCAAAGGGCTCAAGGTTTGAGATAAGGACAGGGAGATCACTCTCATTTACTGTCCTGGGCAAAACAGACTCAATAATGGGGAAATTAATTAGATTTATTAAAAGAACATATCAGAGAAGAGTAGTGAGAAATAAGAAAGCAAACAGATCTTAAAAGAAAAACACCTTCCATCCATCACTCCCTTCTTCTCGGGCTCAACATCAATCCCAGTTTCTCCACCTCCTACCCCTAAGCGGTGCAGGGGGACGGGGAATGGGGGTTACAGTCAATTTATCCAACTTTGTTTCCACCGCTTCTTCACTCTGGAGGAGGACTCTTCACACTTCCCCAGGGCTATTGTGGGGTCCCTCTCACAGGAGACAAGCTTCATGCTCTCTTCTCTGACGTGAGCTGTCCCATGAAGGGCAATTCATCACAAACTGCTCAACGTGAGACATCTCAAGAGGGGCAACCCACCCCTCGTGAGTCTGAGGTGCAGTCCTTCAGTGGAAACTGCTCCAGTGTGAGTCCCCTGCAGCATCACAAAAGTCCCACCAGCCAACCTGCTCCAGTGTAAGCATTCACTCTTCCACAGGCTACAGGTTCTGGCAGCAACATGCTCCAGCGTGGCCTTCCCACAGGCTACAGCCCCCTTCAGGCATCCACCCACATGACATGGGGTCCTCTGCCCCACGGTGGACATCTACACCCTGCCCATGGGCTGCAGGGGGACAACCCGCTTCACCATGGTCTTCACCACAACCCAGGGGACTCTCTGCTCCGGCGCCTGGAGCTCATCCTCCCCCTCCTCTTTCTTCACTGACCTTGGTGTCTTCACGTATTCTCACTCCTCCATCTCTGTGCCAGCTGTTGTGGCACAGGTCTTTTTCCC
>NW_009717929.1:0-7333 GCF_000703405.1 Apaloderma vittatum
ACCTTAAGAGAACTTCTCCATGAGGTTTTGGAAATAATGTGTGAAATGAAATGCTTCACCTCACGACTTTCAGGGAGGAAGGGGAGCCTCAGCACACCCGTGGCCCTCGGCGGCACCTAAACCTGAGGCTGGGAGTTGTTTTTTGATTTTTTTTTTATTTAAAATTCTAGTGTCTGATGTTCTTAAATTGAACAAATGATATTTTTAAAAAAAAATATATCAGGCTCCAACATCTGCAGATTATGATTTGCATTTTGAAATTGGCTGCTTGAATTGAACAAGGATGAATACTGTCACTCTTCTTTTATTCGCTCAGTTTATTTAATGAAATGCTAGAGGTCAACCCTTTGTCCTTAAATTAGTTACTATAAAAATCTTTTTGTACTTTTCTGCTTGTTATGATGTCTTCTAAGCAGAAGAAAAGGTTGCCATTAATTATGTCTTTGTTGAATATGGATATCTATTCATAGTTAGTTAAACAGTTTCAAACAAAATTAGCATTGAGCAACTCTAAGGCCAGCTTTAGGTTGGTTATCAAGAATTTTTTGCTAAGAGAATGCTCTTCTGCAAGTGTGCATTATCTAATATATTCAGCTTTCAGTTGCTAATTTTTTTTCCAGATGAAGATGGGCTTAATTGAGGTTGTGCTTTTAAGTTTGTAGAGCTCTTCAGCATCTCATACAAAAGCATCTAGAGGCTTTTCATTTGTCTTGAGTATGTTTTAGATGTACAAATATTATTTACTTTAAACTCTAAATCAAAAGGCGCACTGTAACTATTTTAAATAAAACATTATTCCCGGCTGAAATATATATAAATTCAAAGCGAGACTTTTTTTTCTTTTTTTTTCATTATCGCTTAATTTATTTGAGAGAGCCACTATTAACAAATTTTTAGGATAATATTGAAATAGCAGTTTAGCGGCTGGTCTCAAACAGGCATTTAGCAATGTAATTTCCTTGTCAGAGATAGAGGATGTTTATTAACGTTAAAGATATAGCTCCAGTTTCATGTCTAACTCTTCACTAAGTGCCGCTCTGAATAGGGCTTTAAAGATTAAACTGCCTCCGTTTTTTAGAAAGGTCTCTGCGTGACGATAAAGCCGAATTCTCTGGCAATCGCTGCGCTGGGCGCCGGGGTTCCCTTGGGTCTATTTAATTCCTCACACCCCCAGATCAGCAGACGGGGCACTCTTGCTTTTTTGGGGGCGTGATGAAAGGCTTTGGGGTGGGTGCAGGCACCCCTCGCTGGGGGGGGATGCACCCCCACGCACCCCCCCTGCCACCTGCCTCCCAAAAAAAGCCCACAAACCCTCTGCTTTTACCCCACAAAACACTTCTCAAAGCAAACTGCCCTGCTGCTGGGCGGCGGGGGGTGCATATTTTTTATATTTTATATCCAACCACTTGGATGTCCAGCCCCTCCCCGAGGCAGGCAGTGATGATGCTCTGGATGTTTGGAAGTGGGGAGGAAAAGGGGATAGAGAGGGGAGAGAAAAGCTACGAGCCACGTACCAAAAAAAAAAAAAACAAAAAAAAAAACAGAGACAGATAGTTAGGAAAAGTAATAAGAAAATATAAACATGGGTGCAGAGGATTAGTCCTAGTCATTGGAAATGCAAATGAACTCCACACTTGCTTCCAGCATCTTTTTTTATAGGCTTGTATTTCAGCAAGGATTTTTCTCTCATGGTTTTTGTCCCCCCTTTTGCCTTCTCCTCAGCGCAGCAGCACTAAATATTCTCAGAGACGAGACTGTAACCTTGTAATGCTTTTAAGTATAGTATACTGATTTTTATTTTTTTTTCCCCATTTTAAATGCCAGCTCATAATGACATTGTGAAGTGTAGGGATCCCGAGTCAGCCTTATTATTGCAGCGTCTCCTTGAGCCGAACCTTTGAGAAATGTGAAGGGGAGAGACCTTTTGGAATGAACAAATCCTTTGGCTGCCTTATAATTATTTATTAAAATAGGGATAAAGGACGGGGAGGGAGGAGCAGCATTCCTTTCTCCGTGCGGACAGACGTGTGTGTGCAGACCCATCAAGGTGACGGCGGCATCGGTTTAAAAACATAAAATAATGGACGCGCAGAAAGGGAAGCTTATTTTTTATGAACCAGCAGGAGAAACGCCTCGTCCTGACCCCTGGGAAAGCATCCTCGCCCCCCCAGGGGGCTGCCGGGCCGGGAGGAACGTGGTTACGTACCTGTCCTTATGGCTGCTCGGGGAAAGGAAAATAAGGATGGGGTCGATGTTTTCCCCACTGTGTGAGTGAGAAACCATCCTGCTTCGTTGGCTGGGTAAAAGCCAAAAAAATACAAAACCCCAGAGAAAAAAATGAGAATTAATTAAAAAAAAATACAAAAGCAAACCTTACTGTCGCTGGATTTTGGTGAATTGCACTGGTTGCTGCAGATCTGCCTGACTTCATCAACCGGCCAAACCAGCACGTGTCTGCTTTTTGCGCCCGGGCAGTGTGACAGGAGTAACCCAATCCTCTCCCAGCACCTGCAGAAATTTTATAAACTTAGCAGGTTATTAAATAAAAAAATAAAAAATTCATTGGGGTCAACTTCCCACTTGTGCCTTTAGCTCTCGAGCGAGTACTTTTACAGTTTCTTCTAATATATAGGATTTATCTGCAGCCTCGCTGAAGAGCTTTTAAATTTAATCCAGCGCTGGAGTATTAATTTGTCGCCGGCGCTTTACAGTTGGCTTTTTTCTTTTTAACTTTTCCCGGCCCGCGGCTCTTTGTGCGTGGCTAATCTGCGCCGCGCAATGCCTGCCGTTGCTCAGACCTGGGGACAAACTGTCTACCCCAGGGGGTCAGTTTTCCCCCCGGGGGAGTTCCCATCGCCGTCCTCTGGAGGGGTCGCAGCTTCTCCCATGTGCGTGCACGGAGCTGTTGCTGGACGCAGCTTTGTCTGAAAATTTTTTCACTTGGATAATCATTTTTATAAATCCATTTTAAAATTCCTTCTGTACTAACAGCAATTTGTTTGGTGTTTTGGTTTTTTAGTTTTTGTTCTTTCCCTGGAGGAGGCAGTGGTGTAGGCTGTCCATATTTTATTTTTTTCTTTTCCAGAGAGCAGGAAAAAAAAACCACAACCACAGAATCACAGATAACATAAAAGAATCAGAGAAGCACAGAGTGTTAAAGACAATTTACCAACCGCTGATTTTAACGGAAGGATGCACAATTTTTCAAACAATTTCTAAAGAGAGAGTTTCACCGCTCTGCCTCACAGACGGACCTCTTTTTTCCTTTTTGTTTTCATGAAAAATAGCATTTTTGATCCCGGGTGTTTTGTTCCGGGTACCAAAACGTATCAGGACTATGCATGGAAGTAGTGTAAGCACGTGAAGTTGAATGCAGAAATGAAATCATCTCTCATAAATAAGGATACTGCAGCCACGATATTAAAAGAGGGAGCAGCTCTGCCCGCCTCCCTCTCCTCGGGAGTGTTTTCCTGACCAGAACGATACCGTGGGAGACTTTTCGGCAGCTCCAGCTCAGGGTCGATGCATTGACACAAATTAGACCTGTACTTTATGTTTTCGGGGGGAGGGGGGCGGGGAATCCCATTAATTAATTAAGGAATGGTTCCCAAAAGCCGACCTGCAGCCCGGAAATCTTTGTGAGCCGTAAAGCGGGAGCTCGCAGGTACGGCAGCACGTGGGGAGGTTTACAGGGATGATTTAGTGGAGGCAAGAACATATTTCGTGCCCCATTGTTTCGGCTCAAGAAGGCATAAAATCTTTAACATCTATTTATCATGTTGCTATTTTAATGTAAACATTTGTCTATTTGGATGAAGTGTTTTCATTATTAAGCTAATTTCCACATGTTTCAGATAGAGTGATGAGTTGGAAGCAGAGCACTTGCTGATGAGAAACGAAATTCTGCCTCGGCTCAGCCTGCTGTCAGATACATCTTCATTAGTTTTTGTCATTCACTGATGGCAAATGCTCTATAAATGAGATGACGATCAGGTCCGCCTTGATAACTTGCCTTATCTCATTAGTTTTCACATCAAAGTTAATCAGCAATGTGAATTGTAATTGCTGGAAGAGACAATGCAATAGATCACTCGGCCTTTTTTTTTTCTGTATGGCATCTTGAAACATCAGCAGGCTGGTGTGAGTAGATAGGCTCAGAAAGAAAATGATGTGGAAAGCATAATAAGCAAGCTGCTCAGAATTAATGAGCTTACCCAATAAGAAAAGAATAACCAATCAATGTGAGTTGGGCAAATATAATTTAGGAATAATTGCTTGATTGGTTGTCTATAGTAGGCTGATTTGACCACACACAAGGATTAAGAATTAAGATGTCAAGGCAAAAAAATAATTTGGCAACTGAGGGCATGTAATTTTTTGTTCCCTTCCCTTTATGACTGAAAGCGATTGCTGTTTGATATGTTATTCCCCAAGAATGAAAACATTAGATAGGCACACGCTGGTGGGTGGTTGCGTTTGGGCTTTTTTTTTTTTACCCCTTTATGCTTCTTTTATAGTATGAGCTCTTTCAAATCTCGGTGGGGATATTTCCATACGGGACGTTAAAAATTAATAGAGAGAATAAAAAAAAGAAAGAAAGAAAAAAAGAAGCGTCTTTATTTGTAAGGGTTGCGTTGATAAGAGTCATGAGTTGGATGGGGCCGTGTGGAAAACGCTGTTTTTTTGGCAAAAACGATGTGCCTGGGTGTTGGCAAAGCCAGGTCGGTATCCGAGGAGCGACGCTGCCCGCAGCCGTCAGGCAATTAGCAGAGGAACCCTTATATTCTTCTGTCTAAACTACGGGGAAGGTTCAGCCAGAAGGTAAATTTGCTTTGATCTACATTACACCTAATTGAGTCGCCACCAATGTCTCTATCCCAACATCAAGAAATGTGAAAATGTTAGATTATTTCGCTGGGGATTAAACCTAATTTTCGCGTGTTCTGCATTAACCTATTAGGCTGACTCATCTGCATTGCTAATACGGCCCCGGCAGCTGTCACCGCTAAAGAAAAACATGATCATGCAATCCTTGAATGAATGATTCCAGCTCTGATTAGTGTTAGTGAAGTTAGCTGAGCCTCGGCGATAAGGCAGGAAAATTCCCAGGTTGCCAATAGCTTTGAAAATTATCAGGCTGCGGGGAAAAAAAAAAAAAACCTCACGCCTAGCGGGCCTCTCTCCGAAGGCGACGTTATTTAAGGCCAACTTTTCCGGCGTTTTTAGGGGGCTGATGCCAGGGGTACGTATTAAAATGCTAATGGCAACCGACCTGAGCCCAGCCCAGCACGGAAAGGTTGAGTTTTGGTTTTTTTTTCCCCTCCCCAGCTGCCTTAGCGTTTGGGTTGAAATGTAATTTCCAGAGGGGAGGATGCTTTTTGCTGGCAGACACTGCCGGCATCTCGAACCCTCCCTTATTTCTTTCTATCCATCAGATTTAAATAGTTAAAAAGAAAAAAGGCAACAATGACATGTCTCCTTGAGATGGGTTAAAAAAAAAAAAAAGAAAAATTTAGGAATGAGTTTGCCTCCCAGTGATAGAGCCAGGAGCCAATTTAATCCGATTAGTGCCTGCCAACAATAGATACTCCTCACCCATTGTGGACAGAAGCTTTCACTTTGTTTGTTTCTATTAGCTGGGGATCCCAGATCTCAGAAAAAAGCGGAGTTTTGCCCCGACAACAACAAATCGAGGAAAACAGCCCCATGTGTCAATATTTATGTTCTGGCTGCGCAGAAGACTTGTTGAGCACGCGAAGTTTGCGGTTCTGCTTTCTCCGGGCTCTCCCCGTCGCAGGGCCGCGGCGGCCGCCCCTACCCATGTCTGCGGGGCACCAGTTGTCCGGGCCCTCCCCGACGCCGGGACCCGGCGGCAGCCCCTCGCCATCGCTGCGCGGCAGTCGGGGAGGGCAGTGGCTGCCAAGGCACGATAGAGGCATCCGGGTGGGCAGAGGCTGTCATCCGCGCTGCCACACTTGATGGAAAACAGGAAAGGGCTTTTGGCCGAGGGATATATAAATATATTTATATATGTAAATTTGCAGTTTCTTGTAAAGAGGGGCCAGAGTGGTGGGCTCTGAGCAAAGGTAGCTGCAGGTCGTGGGCTGGAAAGGGCTTCTTCTGGCCCCAGCACCCAGCGGAGGTGTCCACCAGCACCTTTTGCCACCCCCAAGTTTAGCATCTTTAAATAGGGACAGCCCCGCACCCAGGGTGGGCTGAGGGTCTTCCCGGCCTGACTCTGAGGAGATGTGGTGACTTCACCCTTCCCAACCCAACTGCACCCCGAGGACATCTCATGGTTTCATCCTTCCCAGCTAACACCCCAAGGACATCTCGAGGTTTCATCCAACCCGACCCAGCTGATAGACACCCCAACGTGTGAAATCACCACCAGCTCACCCTGTGGAAAACATCCAAATCTGAGGATTTATAGGAAAGTGCTGCTGTTCTGCACAGTGGCGATTCACTTGAGATGCTCACGCGGTATCACTGGAGCAGAGTTTTATAGGATTTAAAAAAAAAAAAAGGGGTTGATTTCTGTATCAGTTACCATTAAAAGCATTACAAAACCTCGTTGTTCTGGCAGTCAGAAATCTTCTTTGGGTGTCTTGTTTTTTAATTGTCCCCTATGAAATCCATAACTGCTTTCTCTCTGGGTCTGTCTTGGCAGGTGGGACACCTCCGGGTCAGAGCTGAATTTCAGGGTGTTCCGCAAGTGGTCAGCAGCAAGATGCAACCAATTACTCCCCATAGCTACCCTGGGAAACAGCTTCAGAGGTAGCTACTCTTCTCCTAAAATAAGAAATTTTTTTCCCCCTCCTCTGTTACAGGTGTCAACTGAGCAAACTCGGGAGACACTGCAGTTATTCCAGTCTGCTCTCATGCAGAATATTCTGGAAAAAGGTATGTCGCTTTAAATTCGCGTGCCTTTCTTATTCCAAAATATTTCCCCCCCACCCCATGTGGAGGAGCACTTGGCTGGGGTCTCTGCTTGCTGCTGTCGTGGCGATAAAATGGATTGGCTGATCTAATAGGTCTATTCAATGTCTGATTTTGAAAGCTGAGATTGGGAAATTAATTTCAGAAAGGTCAAAATAGAGCAAGGCTATCCTGCTGCTGTGCGATGGATCTTATTTTTTTTTTAAAAAAAATCTGTCTGTTGAAGAAAAGGTTAGTTATTCAGCATCCTGCATGCGCGCACACACACACAAAAAAAAAAAGAAAAAAGAAATAAATAAACCGAGCGTAGGGAATACAAAAAGTGTATAGATCTGCTGACCTATTCGCAATCTTCAGTTAATGAAAGCACCGGGGAACGGGAGCTGTAAGAGCC
>NW_009717929.1:7370-12097 GCF_000703405.1 Apaloderma vittatum
CCCCCAGCCCCTCGCACGTGCCAGCGGCAGCCCGGGGAGCGTGGGAGGTCTGTCCCCTCCTCGGGCCTTGGGTGGGTGGCTCAAAGGGCCCTTTTTGCAGAAAGGCTGAGCAAATCCCCGCAGGAAAAAAATACAACGCGAGGGGCGGGGGCGTCAGAAAGGGTCAGGGGATCATTCTGGGCCCGCTCGAGGCAGGGGGGGGGCCTGGGAGTCGTGTCACGTGTGGGCAGAAAGCTCCAGTGAGAGAAGAAAGGGGGAATGTGGAAGAAGAGGGAGGGAAAAATAAAAAAAAAAATGAAGAATTTGCCTAGGTATTGCCCTTCGTTTTGTTTGTTTACTTCCAGTGCACCAGCCAAACATTAAAATTGAAAATAAATGAGTTCTGGGTTTTTTTAAAGCTAGGAAATTGCAGGGAGAGAAAACAGGTGGCTTGGGAGGATAGCCACTTCTCAAATCAAAAGAAAATATTTTAATTTTTTTTCAATTTAGGGGGTTTTTTTTGCCCTCCACCTGGTATCCGCTTCTTGCGGCACTTTTTGGAAGCAGGCAGAAGCAAACTGTTCACCCTCCAGCTGTATGAGCCAGTCTCCCTCTGGAGTTTGCTCTTTACAGACAAATATTAAACCTGTACGTGTCCGAGTTTCATACCTGTTGTCAAAGCTCCCCCTTTGTTGCTTGTGCATCTTCCCGTTGCTCTCTGCAATCAATTATACAGCAGCACACGGGCAAAATAAACAAGTATCTCCAGGTGAGGATTATGTTAACATGTTTGGTAATAAACGATAATTATTAGTCGATATATACAAATGACTTAATTCTCTTAACGCATCAGGCAACACTGGAGATATAAAGTATAACTAGGGAAATTGGGTGCATATTTCATTCCAAAGAGAAGATGCGAAGAAAAATGTCAGAGCGAGCAAACACATCTGGCTCAGTAACGTGATTATCTTCTCCCAGTAAAGAATCTCAAGCAGGTTTGAATGGACACCAGAGCATCCCTATAAATCAGATTTAGCTCCCCGCAGAAAGTGCTGAGGAAGCTGCCAGGCGTCAGGTAACCTGTCCTGTGCAGCGCTTCTCTCGCTGATGATTCCAGAAACGGTGGAGTGATTCATATGGAAGGACCCAAATGTGAAAACAGGGACTTAAGTCTCCATAAGCAGAAAAATCAGTATTTCACAGAGGAAATGGGTTGGGGATACCCACCCCCAAATTCTCCCTGAGCTCTGGCCATTTGGAAAATCTGTGGGTTCCTGGCGATTCTTTCACTTTAAATTGCATTTGAGAGTTTTCAAGCAAAAATGTGAACTGGAGCTTCACTGGGAGGAGGTTCTGCAGGTTGGAGACCAGATGTTTTCTTCGTGCAAATCCAAGCTATTGGTTCTTGACCGAGGCAGAGCGGGACACAGTCCCGATTCTTGATCAGGACTGCCGCAAAAGAGAGTTTCTCCAGTGTTTTCTGTCCTAGTGCATTTTTTTAAAAGCTCTGATGCAGAAGCTGAGCAGGGTTTCGTCCTGTAGCTTCCAGGGGAGCTTTGCCCAAGCCCTTCTTTTCTTCCCCTATGAAAGCCTTACCTGAGAGAGGATCTGGGCATTTAATACTTAGAATCACAAAACGCATGTAGGGCTTTGTATTCTTTTGATTTTTTGATTTTTTTTCCCCCATGTGCCGTGTACATTTTTTTAATTCAACCACCAGGTAGCCGAGGTGCTGCAGCACATGCTGGCACGTGGCTTGAGTCACTTCTCGGCGCCATACCCAGGAGATTTGCCCCGTCCAGGGGATCCCCCATTCCAGTACTGGCATCACCCACAGGTCCCAACCCTCCAGTGGACCCCAGGAAATCTGGGGGGGAATAGCTCTAAACCCCATTTAAATAGGAAGCAAGGGAGGAGGGAGAGGGGAACATTTATTAGCATCTAATCCTGTTAAGATTTTCTACACCGTATGTCTGAGCACCAGAACATGTGAAATGTGTACTAATTACTGCCGCCTGTGTCATGTGTGTATATTTTATATGCAGTCCCTGACCTTTTCGTTAATAACTTCACATTATATTCATTGACCTGAAACAAATTGAATTCAGTGGCACTCACTCAAGAATTGAATTACATAGTCTTCTTAATTGGTCTCTTATTTAAATGTGGAAAAGTAACAGTTTACCACCTGTAATTTTTTTTTTTTGTTATCATTTCTCTAAGAAATTCCTGCAGTGAGCACACATGTGCTGGGGTTGTGTCTGGCGGGGAGGGGGAAGCATTATCACAACAAACCCCATCCCCCAGAGTGGAAAACACCCTCCAAAAAAAAGTTTTCTCCTTTTGAAGCGAAACCACCTGTAGAAGACCCGTGGAGAGGAGCAAGGGGATGCTGCAAACGGGAATCCCAACGCACCACGGATCCTTCTCACCCACCACGGAGGGGCCGGGGACCAGCAGAAATTCCTGCTTTGCTTTCCGAGTTAATTGCCGGAGCCACGGAGAGGAGACTTACTCTTCACTTACTATATTTAACTTAAAAATGCAAATGTTATTAGCGTCCCGATGGCCGATAAGAGCGCCTTTGTGCCACGCTTTAACCTCTATTAGGGGGGATTACGAGGACGTATCCACATTGGCATTTTCCGAGTGTCACTGTGACAGCACTTGCTGCACAAATGCCTGGCTGTCACATTGAGGTTTATCACCATTTTTTTTTTTTCCCTGCGAATGCAGACTAATAAGCCCAGAAATTACAATTGCCTCCCTGCCGAATCTGTGATAGGCGGAAATAATGATATCAGTGCCCTGCTAATCTCCTTGCCTCCACGCTTGGCACCAGCCTATTGAGTCACCTGTCACACGCCGCTTTGATGAGGCGAATTCAATCTCTCGGCTATAATGACAATGGAGCCATTTTAATGGTTGGAAATGATTTACGTGAAGGTTTCTCTTTGCTCTGGCTTGGCAAGCAAACCAGGTCGGTGTTGGGGCTGTGTCTCCCGCCGCCGCTAACGACTCAGAAGGAGCCGGGCTGTATTAAGTGAATATGCCAAGTTATTAGAAACAAGACGCCGGGGGTGGCTTCAGGGGGTGTGTGTGTGGGAGAGGGGAGGGAGACTCTTTTTATTTCCTTTTTCATTGCAAAGCACGAGCCTGAGAAGGTGCTGTATACACGTGAGCATCTTGCATGCCTGCTTGGGTGCCATCTGCCACATGCGGGCGCCCCCCAGCACCCCTGGGGACTGATTTGGACTTGTTTTTATTCACTTGCCCGCCTCGAGCTTGAGGCTGTCATCTTTTTTCTTTAAAATTCAAGCTTGGAGCAACTTGCCCCTCCTTGTGCTGCGGTTTGTTTCTTGCAGGGGCAACAAAACAAGCCTAAGTGAGGAAAAACAACAAAACACAAACCTTTCTGCCCATCCCAGTGTATGCAAAACGTGCTTGGGAAGCTCAGTGTTTGCTCAACAGGCTGCAGGGAGCTCAAAGTCACTGTCCCCCCATGCCAGGCTTCTCCCTGCGTCAGTACCCAGGTGAGGGGATGCTGGGCCAGGGAGTTTTCCCACCTCAACTTCTTCTCGCCGGTGATCCCTGCCATGTCGTTAGTATTTATTAATGTGACATTAATTTTCTGGCATCTTGACCAACTCTTGGGTAAGGGAGGAATAAAGAAGTAGGATTTCAGGTGTCAAGCTTTTAACGAAAAGTGTTCAAGGCCACCTCTGGATGGATATTACAGGCTGCTTTCGCTCTGCTCTTCAGTTTATGAAAAGCAATTGTTTGGCTGTATAGAGAGTATAGAGCAGAATCAAATTGACCTGGGTGATACAGAAAGTAGCACTGAGCCCATTTAACTAAGGGTCCTTTGAAGGAAATCTTTTTTATTATAGATGAGTGCTGAAATTATTTCAAGGAAGTGATTATCCATCTAATAATTTTAAACGCAAGAGTGGCTTCCACGTGTAAAATTAAAGGCAGCGAATCTGAGGATCGGCTTAACATGGGGCATGAATGCTCAGCATTGTCCCCCCAGTCTTTATTTTTAGGGATGATCCTGGTAAGAGCCCTGCCCCAGGCAGTCAGCCTGGCAGGGGTGGATTTCATGGGGATGGATGCTCAGGTGGGAAGGATGCTTGGGCAGGAAGGATGCTTGGCTGGGACAGATGCTTGGGTGGGAAAGATATTCAGATGAGAAGGATGTTTGGAGGGGATAGATGCTTGGGTGAGAGAGATGCTTGGACAGGATGGATGCTCGGAGGGGATGGACGCTCAGGGGATGGATGCTCAGAGGGGAAAGGTGCTCGGATAGGATGGATGCTCAGATGGGATGGATGCTTGGGCAGGATGGATGCTCAGAGTGGATGGTGCATAGATGAGAAGGATGCTTATAAGGGATGGATGCTTGGAGAGAAAGGATGCTCAGAAGGGAGGGATACTTGGGTGGGAAGGATGCTCAGATGAGATGGATGCTTAGGTGGGAAGGATGCTCGGGAAGGATGCTTGGGTGGGAAGGATGCCCAGGTAAGATGGATACTCAGAGGGGACGGATGTTCAGATGAGATGGATGCTTGGATGGGAAAGATGCTTGGAGGGGAAGGATGCTTGGAGGGGATGGTGCATGGATAGGAAGGATGCTCAAGTGGGAAGGATGCTCAGACAGGAGGAATACTCACAGACAAGCTGGATGCTCAGACGGGGAGGATACCCAGATGAGAAGGGTGCTCAGAGGGGACAGATACTGACGC
>NW_009717930.1:0-1001 GCF_000703405.1 Apaloderma vittatum
GACACGTCCTCTAAGCTTCACGCAAAGGTAAAACCATGAAATTTTAGCGCGGGTTTGCACCTCGAGCCTCCCAAGCAAGGTTCTATTTTGCAGGCAAAGTTCACCGCAGGGAAACCGGCGCTCCCAAAACGTCCCGTCCTTACCCCAAACTCCCCCCGAGTTTACCTCCAAGATACCTCCTAGATATCCCCTCAAGATACTTCCCGGTAACCAGGGGTCCCTCGATTCCAAATTCAAGGGGTAGAAACCACAACCCCGCACCGTTGCACCCTGAAAAATTCCACGGGCTCAGTGCTGTAAAGAAAATGCTGCAACAGCCCAGCCAAGCTTAAGGTTGACGCTTTAATATCAAATCCATAACGTAGCTATTTCTCACGCAATTATAGAGGAAGTTTAATCTTCTATTCCAAAACCTGCCCAGCAGGTTAAATCGGCAGTGGGAGACACCTTGGGAGCCGCTTTCAATAATAATAAAATGAAATAAAATAAAAAGAAACCCAAGGTGCCCTCAACACCAACTACTGGAGAACGGAGGGGCTTTAAACCAAAATATTTTCGCGACGTTAAGCCCAGCCTGAAAGAAGAAACGAGAACCAAAGGAGGGCAAACGTGCCCTCCGCTATCGCTCCGCGACACCGCGGCCGGTTGCTGTGGAGATGCTAAACGCAAGGTGAGAGCGGGCAGGGAAATTTCTGTCCGAGCAGATCAATTCAACTCTCTTCAGCCTCCTTTTTACCAGAAATTTGTAATAAGTGCGCATCGGGAGCGGGCTGCACCGGCAAACTCCAAGCGTTAAGCTCCAGAGTCGTTCTGCCATCAGCCATCGACGCTACCCGAGGCTGGAAAAATTAAAAATAATTGTTTTCCACTAAGAACGACACCGGTTTTTTTATTTCTAGCTGCAAAACCTCGGCGGATGTGTTTCAAACGGGAAGGTGGTGACGTAATTACAACGTGATGCCGGGGAAACTGTCAAATCTTGGAGCGACGGCGGGGAAAGG
>NW_009717931.1:0-255 GCF_000703405.1 Apaloderma vittatum
ATAATATTTTATTAATTTATGTTTATTAATATTATTCAATTTTAATTGAAGTGGATTTCCCTGTTTAAGTGACCTAATTTCATAGTTTCGGTAATGGGAACATTTTATTGTGTCCACATTATTCAGGATGTTTTTCCATCATTTTGTATTTGCAGTTATACAATTTCTTCCCAACCCTCATGGAATATTTACCTGGGCCTCATCAAAAACTGATAGAAAATGTTGAAAAAATTAATGAATTTACTTTTGACATAA
>NW_009717932.1:0-1606 GCF_000703405.1 Apaloderma vittatum
TGGCTCGGGCCTCATGTTCCCCCCTCCTGGCCACCCCCTTTTACCCAGGGCACAGTGTGCTTCCTGGCAAACACTGGGAATAAACGTGGTAGGTTCACCTCAAGCACCTCCAACAAGAGCCTGCCAAGGGATCAGCACGACAGCATCAAAAAATGTTCCAGTTTCGGTCCCCTCTGGCATTTGGGGAAAGTTAAGGCAGCATCTGTTGTGTTATGGTTCAGAATCGCGCTTCACAAAAGCACCCAGAGTGCTGAAGAATCATAAAAAAGTCTCATTAACGAAAGGCAGGCAGTGGAAGAAACACACAAAAAGAAGTCTAACCTCAGCAGAACCACAGGCAGACAAAACGCAAGCAAACGAGAAGCACCAAAGGGGATTTTGTGGTGCTGCCAGACAAGCATTTTAGGCCGTTTTTGCAGGCAGAGAGATGAAATGAGACAACTTCCAGAGGAAGCAAGTTTCACAGAATCACAGAATGCTGGGGCTTGGAAGGGACCTCTAGAGATCCTCTAGCCCAGCCCCCAAAGCTTCCAAAGTCCGGAGTTAAGCAGCACAGATCAAACCTTGGTCGCCCTTAACAACGACGCACCTGAAATCTGATGGCTCCAGCTCCTAATTCTGCTCCCTACTCCTGTAGCAACTAGATCTGGGAGGAAAATCAGGGGAGAAAAAAACCCAGTCACAGCAGAAATCCTGCTCACACAGCAGGCTTGGATACAGAACCTGGGACTGCAGGAACAAGGGAAGTCTCGACACCTTACTAAGCTGACCAGCTCTCACTGCCTCAGAGAAACCACAAAACACCAAAAAGAGAGGTCAGAGCGGAGACGGACCAGAAAAGCGACACTATTTACTCTTCAAAACGTTTCGGGGAAGCGGCCTCGCTGCTGGACATGGGACAGGAGCGCACGCACAGGTCCGAGGCAGCCACCCCAGCTGAAAATGCACTGCAAGAATCCAGAGGCTGAGAAAAAGCAGCAGCTTCAGAGAAAGACAGATCATAATTAAAAAGATATTTTTCTGCAACTTCCCCCCGCCCCGAGAGCTCATTTTCTGTGATTTCCCCAGCTCTGCGCTCGTTGCTGAGCCTCTTCACAGCCCCAGCAGCGCGCCGTGTCCGCAGGCCGTGCCCCGGGGGGTGGTTTCGCGCTGATGCTGGACGTGACGCCATCGCAGCGCGCGAGACCTCGATGGCACGGTGACGACTGGGGCTGTCGGGCATTTGCCCAACGACCAGGAATTGGGGCGACGCTGCCCCACAGGCCTCTGCAGCCTGAAACCTGGATTCTGCGAATGGCACCGAACTAGATAGAGAGAACTCGCTCAGCAGCAGAGCTTCATCTCCCATTTATTGGGCAACGAGCACGAAAAACTTTCCAAATCCCTTTAAAGACAATTACAGACATGAAATTCAATGTTTTCACAAACACGACTTGTTCAAACATCGGCGTCTCCTACCCGCCCCAACCCCAGGACACCACTCCATTTTTCAACAAAAATAACAAGAGCATTGCGCTAAACTCTCGGAGCGGGCGCTGCCGCTCAGCCCCATTTCAAGAAAGGAGCCCAAGCGGGGTTTGAGGCTGAAGCGCTGCCGCTATGCTGA
>NW_009717932.1:1637-10894 GCF_000703405.1 Apaloderma vittatum
TGGCGAGGTGTTTGATGGGTGTTATGGTAAGAAGGCAGCAGGTCCTGACGCTCACGTTACCAGGGAGCACCTCACCAGGCTGTCATTTTACAGCAGGATCCAGCCTCGGCTGCAGAGGAATCATCTGAAGACCACCATGGGCTTCCCTACAACAAGATTGCACGTCCCTCCGTCAGCTCGGCTTTCTCGGCGCAGTGTTTCAATCGGTGACACTTCCCTGTGAGGTGCAGCTAGACGGGGCTTCCTCCACACCGACCCTCTTCCGAAAGGGAACTCGCTTCCTTCAACAACTCAGAAGTCAATCAAGAATTCCCAAACATGAGTAAAACCAACCTCAGGACTCCTGCAAGGTGCTCACAACTAGAGTAACAGAGTGAGGGCGTTTCCTCTAGCAGGGGGAGAAAAGCAGCGCGTACTAACGTGTGCTAGAGACAACCTCTGACACACGGGCCCGCGGTTTTGTTCCCTACAGCACTACAGGATTGCGGGCAGACAGAGAAGACAGATTCCTACGTGCATTTAGAAAGTGCTTTACGGCACAGATGCATCCCAGGTCTTCATTCAGATCGGCTTCGCCAGGCCAGCAACAGGAATATCGCCGCCCAGAGGTCCTCGTACTCGAGGTTTGCCAAAAAGCACATCTTCATTTTGGTTTCTACCCGGCTTTTATCCGCCAGCCTGTCCATGAGCAAGGCGGCCGCAGACTGGCAGAGAAGCCAAGCGATCATCTGGTCGGGTTTCAGGGCCTTGGAGGCCAGAACACTCTCGCCCCAGAGGCTGAGGTGAAGCACGTTAGCAGCAACTCTAGCGGACAACCTCTGCAAAAGGAAGGAGAGGCAGGATTAGCCAGGCCGGCTGTACTCATGCCACGTCGTTCGCCCACGCGCTGCCATGAGTCCCCCCAGCCTCCTCTAAGGCACCAACCGCACAGTCCCTCCAAATTAAAAACCTCTTTGTGACTATTCTGACCAGGCAACCACAAATAACGCCCAAATTCAAGGTCCGGTCGCTAACACAAACACCCGCCAACAGCCCTGGACCATGCGAGGGGCCACGCTACACCTCCACACAGACTGACTGTCTCTCTCGGATCGTTCCCTAGATGGTGGCAACACCTGGTGACAGTCCCGCAGCCGCAGCCCTCCGGGGTGAGTCGATCCACGGACACCGCTCCCGAGGGCCGGTTAGGTGACGTCCTCAAGGCAGCAGCTTCTTACCTTGTCAGGATCCCTCCGGAGCAGCATCTTTATCACCTGCTTCACCTCGAGGGGCACGCCGTCGGGCAGGCTCGGCAGCTGGTCATCACGGTAACTTCTGCTTTCCAGAGTCGAGTCCCCGTGGCCGTAGAAAGGATTGGCCAGACCGAGGATTTCGTAGGCGATCGCTCCGACAGCCCAAGCGTCGGCTTTGCTGTAGTTGATCACCGTGCCCGGCCCGGGTGACGCCGTGACCACCTGTCACAGAGACAGGGATGTTCAAACAAACAGCTCAAGTGCGGGCTCGGTGCCAAAACTTAATTTTCAAGGGTTGAACCAGCGTTTCCACTGTAACAAACTGAGAGAGACCGAAACGAAAGCCAGGCTTCATCTAAATGCCTGGTGTGAGCATTCCCTGCTGGCTTGCTCCATGTCTTCAGCATCACCCAACTCACCGGGATGGGCCTGCTCATTGCCCCTGACCAGCACTCAGGGAGTGCCAAGGGCGATTTCCTGCTGGGATTTTAGACAGGGAGGAGAGAAATGGATAAACAACTGACACTGCACCTCAGCAAGGTGCTCCAGGTCAAGTGGACAGTTAAGGAACTTTGCTTTTATTATGGGTATCCTCAGAGAAATAAAAAAAGAGCTGTAAATAATTTCACAGCCAATTAGGACTTCATCCAGAACCCCCTGTTGCAACACGAGGAGCTTCTTGGACAGCCACAGAGAAAGGGGCTCGAGAAAACGCCAAAGAGCAAACTTCTCGTGGGAAAGGTCAATTCTGGCTCCTAACACCGACTGACTCCATTTCACCCTTCAGGGCTCAAGGTGTCTGTTCGACAACGGCCTGGCACAGATCCAGAGAGGACTTTTTAAATGAAGGCAGAAAGCACAACCCAGGTTAGGACGTGCACCTCCGACACCGCTCCACAGGACACGGCACTCCAGGAGGGAGCAAGCACGGGGTGAGGTGAAGACATGTAGGTGGTTACCGTGGAACTGCCTCACACAGCTGAGTTATGTCCCCGAGCAGGAACAGGTAGAAAAGGATAGATGGGATCGCAGAGGCCGTGTGTGTACACACACCAGCAGAGACCAGCACGTGGGGGGAAAAATCCCAGCCAAGTGACTCCCCTCCACTGCTCCTAGACTTAATCCCACCCTTCTCCAAGCCCCCGTTGCAGCCGGGGGCTGAAACCTCCCCGTCCTGCCAGAAGGACAAGGGGAAACCAGCACCGCCCCCCGGTGCCGCAGGGGGATTTACCTCGGGTGCCATCAGACAGCCGTTGCCGCCCCGATCCACGTAACTGCTGGTGAAGGGCAGCCTCAAGCCGATGTTCTCATCTGCCAAACAGCAGCCGAAGTCGGTGATGACCAGCCAAGGGCAGCCAGCTGCAAACGACGCCGAGGATACCAGAAAAAAGAAGATACACGAGGTTAGGGCCTCATCCCTCATGGAGGAATATATTAGTTTTTTTCCCTTTTGTTTTTATCTGTAGCAAAAGCTGTCGATGTATGTACTTTGCTATTCGAAAGGCTGCAGAAACTTTGCATTGGTTAACAGTTCTTGTCCTGATGACAAATCAGATGTTGCCAAGTGGAAACACTTTTTCTCCAGACTCCGATATGGAAAAAAATTGATGCTTAAGATCTTTCCTAACTGCATTCAGCATCGCTCTGGAGCAGCATTTCCTTCAGGAAAAGAAGGACAGTGTCGGTATCGCTGAGAACCTGCCGCTGTTGTTAAACCACGACCTTTACTTACACAGCTCTGCCTGCCTGCTACTGGTTCCTGCCCATTTAAAATCTCGATCACGCTGAAAAAGCGCTCAGGTAATTAAAATCTCAATTAGCGAGGCTTACAGGAGAGCCAGCTGGTGAAAATGTCGCTTTTGGCTTTCGCTTCCCTCGTCTTCCAACTGCCGTCTCGCCGTCCCAGGGCGCAGCGCTGTTAACCTGACCGCCAGGTGGGATTTTAAGAACCACTCGGCGCTGCTGCGTTACCGAGCGATGACGGAGCCTGAAGCAAAGGCACCTCCAGCGTGACAGACACAGTGACGCCCGTCTGCCCCAACCGGCGCTCGCTGTGCTTGTGCCTGATGCTCGTTTTCCCCCAAATGCGCCTCCCTGAGTACCCACACGACTGCACCACCTCTGTGCGTGACTTAACCGGCGTTTATACTCGGCCATCTACGTACCAGAATCAAATTCAACCAGGATGTTGTCAGACTTCAGGTCTCTGTGCGCTATGCCGTGTCGAACAAGATGGTCCACACCTTCCAAGAGCTGTAAAATCATCATCGTGGAGAGACGAACATCCGGGCTGCTCTCCTGCAGATACTGGCGCAGGGTGCAGGGGTAACTGGTCAGAAAAAGGCAAAAACTCTGAATTAGCATCCTGGGATGCTCAAGCTCACGGCTTGACCTCGGTGCTGGCTGGCTGGGTACAGGGTGTGCTCGTACGTGCCAAATTCCTCCCAACCTCAACCACTGGCCTTCCACACCCCAGCCTCAACACCACTCCCCTCTCAGCCGTTCTCAAACCCTGGGGTTTGCAACAACACCCAGCACCGCAATGTCAGTGCTCCCACCTGTGTTCGGCGACTGTGCATAAAATCAGCCCCTCGAACACAGGACAAGGCGCTCCAGGTACACAGGGGTTGTTCTCACAGGGTTTTGCCTACTGGTATAATGCTCTGCACGGCACAGGAGGCAGATCAGTAACACAGACGGTAGGAGCAAAACAAGGAGGTTGTGCTAATCAGGAGGAAGAACATATTCCTGAGTACAGGGAGCACCGAGCGCTTCTCCAGACACAGGGTGGGAAACGGAAGGTGCTTTGATGTCGATGCCACTGCGAAACCCATTCAAAACCAACATCCAGCTGAGAAAGCCAGACACCAGCACTCAGGAATCTCATTACCAATTCTACTCGGTCTCTGGTGGCGTGTTCAGACTGGGGTTGAAGCTCAGGCTTTGAAGGGCAGACAAACGAGGATGAGCTCTATGTTTCTTACTTTAATTTCGGGCGATTATTAAAAAGAACGGCTTGTCTTCATCACTGAACAAGAGTTAAAACCTCAAGGACTTGGAACGGGTTTTATGAAGCCTTCCCAAAAGGAGGCTGCCAAAGAGCAGAGCAGGATTTTTGGCAGCAGCCCAGGCCAGAGCTTTGCAGGGACCCGTGCAGCAGCACAAAAAACCCGAATCGCATTAACGAGCTTCTCTCTACCTACTTCTTCATCACCAAGAAGAGCGTGCGGCTGTAGCCGATCCCTCGGGGGTTCAGGCTTAATGGAAGAACGTCGGGATAGTCCACGAAGGCTCCGGGCAGCAAAGGGACAGAGGATGTGAAGGCTCGGATCACCTGGATTATATTCGGATGAGGCTGCAACTTCTTCCTCCCAAGGACAGGTTTTCTGCACATAAGCAAATCCCACAGATCACATCGGTCTCCTGGTCAATTCCAATTTATCACACGCATCTCTTATTTCTGGAGCTACTTTTCATTAATACAGCCCGTCCTCTCCACCAAAGAGTTCCAAAGCAGTGCTCAAACACTTCTATTCTGCAGCAAAAAACCTTGTGAGAGAATTAAAGGCTGCCCAGTATAGATTACAGGACCGACATGAAGCAAATATTCCAACACAGGAGTTCAAAAATCCGCCCGGGCGCTCCCCACAGCCAAGCCAGCCTCGCCGCAGCAGTACCACCCGCCAACACACCAACAGAGGAGGACACAGGGGCTAAGACTTCACCTGCGGCTGGCGGGAGGACTCTGTGGTCACTGGATTTCCCTGGATACAACAGTCAAACAAGAAATACCTGAGCTTTACAGCAACAGAAGCTTTTCTGGAAACTCTTAGGCTGATCACACCGGCTTTCTTTTTATTAAATCCCTCCTACCCCTCCTGTGCTGCTGCTAAAGGCAGAGCTAGTCATGGGCTGCTTCTTGGTTTGAAAAGAACTACAACAGCTTCAGAGAAAACAAAAAAAAACACCAGCCCAAAAATACCAAACCAAATGCAATTACTCTGTTAGATATAAAATAAAGGTCAGCTTCGCACCAGCCAAATCAATTTAGACGCTCTATTTCCCGGCACAGGCAGGAAGCGCTCACTACAAGGAAGAGCAGGTTACACCTACGCCTATCTGCAAACTAGATCTCTCTCCCCTCTCATCCCCAGAATGTCAAATATCCCTTCGGCTGCTCCACCGCATTCGCCGCTGGAGACGTGCCACGCAGCGCTCATTATCTGAAATTTAGATGAGACAATCCGGGCTGCAGACCCCATTGTTTTGAATCGAACAAAAAGAAGCTTTTTTTTAAACCTCACTCGAGAGAATGTAAAAGCTTCCGTGCAGTCTTTCACCTGCCTGCTGCCTGCTCACTTCCCAGGCACGTGAGGGAGTGGGAACCGCGTCGCTTCCCATTTTCTTTCTCACCAGTTTCCCTGCACTGGAACAAGTTTCCACCTCCCTGCTCAGCACCCATTTTACAACCAAACCAGTTCTGAATTAGCACAGGCAAACCGTACTGCAGTCAAACTGTTTGGTGTTTAAATACAGACAAACTGTTACTGGTTGCAGGTGAACATTTCTGTAACTAAAAAGCATTTCTGCTTCATACTTCTAATTGAACAGCATTTCTGCTTTTTACTTCTGATCAAACATTTCTCTTTAATCAGGAGTAGCTCCTCTCAGCCTTTAGCTCCGCACATACCAACGCATTTTACACACAGGGAAACGAAGGCACAGGAGCACCCGGTCACGGGCACCCATCTGACCACTGAGAGGGCCTCAATTTGTCTCCAGTTATTCTGATACCCTTTTGGACGACAGCACCCATGCTGGCACCGTTGAGCCGCAGGTATTCCCCACACGTCAGCACGCCCTGCCATGCCTGCTCCTCGGAGCAAACACCCGTGTTCCATCACCGCTGGAGCAGCAGCAGCATCGCTCTGCCGTTTCCTAACTCTTGGTTTTTATCCACTTCCAGGAACCCTCACAGAAACACCTTTGGCTGTCACGTTAACAGCACAGACGCACTGCAAAATCCACCGATGGATAAAATCAGCGTGTCGCCGCTTGAGAACCGCCGCCACTCCCGCAGGGACCATACCTGCGAGCGGAGACGGCCCCGTATTCTCCGGCCAAGGCGACCCGTGTGGCTGGGACAAGCTCTCGGCCCATGGCGCTGAGGATGGCTTCACTGGACGAACCAGCCTGCAACAGCAACGACAAACCACAGCGGGTTAAGCTCCAAAACCATCCAGCCTCAGCACAGACCGAAAGCAGAGAATTCTGATGCTCTGTCTGGAGTTACATCACCTGAGGTTAGATCAAAGGGACTCCCTTCTGTGCTCTGAAAATTGGGAAGGCGATTAACTCCTTAGAGAATTTACCAAGGGACACGGCAAGGCCTTTCCTTGCACTCTGAGCTACACGGTAACACTCACAGCTTCAAAACCTGACTGGGAAAGCCCACAGGTCAGCACTGGGGTATTGCTGGAGCCCAAGGGGTGTCAGATGTTGGTGTCTCAGAAGACTCCCTTAGAATATCCGCTTGTTGCGTCAAGTGCCACAACATCTCTTCAAGGGGAAAAGCCATGTGCATTTTTTTTTTAATGCAGAATAGCGACACTGAGGAGTTGGAACACCAGGGAGTTGCCTGGTGTGCAGGGGATGGACTCGCATCTCAGCCACACTTTGCAGGAGAAAAATCTCTCCCTGCTGCAGCGCAGACAAGAACACCGACTCCACCAGCAGCAGTGCCTTCCCTGTTCTTACACCAGCTTCTTTTCTTCCCCAAACATCACCTCTGTAACCAACAAGAGCAGCAGCTCTCCTCACCAATTCCAGAGGCACGACGAATGCTAATTATCTCACCCTGGGACCATTCATTAAGCAATCGACATCTCCAGTGCCGCTTAACCACAGCTTTGCTTTGACAAGCTCAGCGTTTTCAACACTCATCCTTACCGAAATGTTCCACATCATTTTGATAGCTAACGGAAACGCCTCTTTCGGTTGGTGTTTCTCTACGGGCTCCTCTTCGGCCGAGCCACGACTGCCAGGGAAGGGAATCGCTGCTTCGTACACGGCGGCGCTGCAGCCCTTCCCGATGGGCTGCCCGATGAGATATTCCTCCAGTCTGAAGCCCTGCCAGCGGGAGGAGCTCAGGGGATCTTTCTGCGGCTTGTTCTTCCCAACAAACACTGTCTGAAAGGAAGAAGAAAAGACGACGATAAAGATCCCGCTCAGTTATTCAAGACCTCCCAGCAGAAAAGTTGAGTATGAGCTGGTCCACCCTGAAAGCCGCTATCAGGCTTTAACGTTTAAACTCAGACCACTGTAACCACAGGGAAAATAAGTGGCAGACCATGTATTTTTTGTCTGAAAATTACCTTTAAAACAGTCTTCACCAAAGGTGCCCTTTCCAAGGGTGCTGCAGACTCACAGTGAGAAGAGGAACAGGGAGGAGGAGCAATTTGCTAATCTAGAACGTGAGTATGTTTTGTAAACACAAGCCCAACTAAATGCCTCTACAAACAAACCTGCTGTTACTCTTTTCTCCCCCTCCCTAAATAAACCAGGTAAACAGCGTTTAAAAGAAAACCCAATTAAGAGCAATAACGGATGGAAAAACAACGCCCTGAGCTTTCGCGGCCACCGAGTACGAGGTCTGGTCGGTCAGCTGAAGAGCGATGGGGAGGAAACCAAAAGAGACAAGAGGAAAAAAAGCACACGAGGGCTGTTCAGGAGCTGAATGGCAGCGATCGCAGCCTCCCAGCTCTGGCTGTGCCACAGCTTTCGCCGGCTCCAACATACAGCAGCACTTCTGCGCAACCCTGACACGCTGCCGGCGCCCCCGGGGATGTGCCCCGCAGCAAAGGGAAGCGGATTCTGGGACGGTGGCACAGCTCAGGGCAGGGGAGAGAACCCACCCTGAGAAAGCGCAGGGAAAAGCAGAATCTCTCTGGGAAGGCGTCTCCCTGCCAGTCAGCAGGGCAGTGACAGCTGGTGCCCCGCACCAACCAGCTATTTTTACCCACAAAATGTTTCTGCCGCCCTGGCAGCACTGCCCTGCCTCGGGGAGAGGGGACAGACTCGTGGGCCTGACGTGAGCCTCGTGGGACACGAGACCCCCCCAGCCAGGGCCCTGACCCCCCCCATTTCACGGGGGTACGGGCAGCGAGGGGCTCCCCACGGTGAGGACAACCCCTGCCCTTCCGAGACGGTGCCTGAGGGGCTCCCCAGGACAAGTGTTGAAAGATAAGCTACAAATCAAACGAGCTCAAACAGCTCACGCAAATAATTGTATTTTAGAAAGTGCCTGAGAAAAGTGGTCAGAACAAAATGAGGAGTCAAGGACTGTAACAGACAAAACAAACTGAGCCAAGTCCTTACTAGATAAAGAAGAATTTGGACAACTTAAGAAAAGTTCTTCTCCTAAAGACCACCAGAGGCCACAGGAGACCACCAGAGACCATCATAGAAACCCCTCAGAGCTCCGAGCCTGCGAATATGATCATCAGTTCCACCAAACAGAAAGAATATGTACGATTATTCCAGGAAACCTAATGCACGTGTGTGTAACAGACTGACACGAGCTCAGGCCGCTGCAAGACCCGGCGTGCATGGTGGGCAGAGAGATCCCCCGTGTCCCTCACGCCGAACACAGCAGTGCCCGCTCGTGAATCCCAAACTCGGCACTAAGGAGTTCCATTCCTGATTTTGGTGACACAAGGGTGCTCCTTCCCCCTCAAAGAGGGTGTCTGAGCAAAGACATCCCCCCCAAGCCCTTATGTGGAGTTATCTAGGGGCTCCCCGTGACAAGGACCCCTGTCCCTTCACAGGGGGTGTCCCAGGGGCTCCCCATGACAAGGAACCCCTGCGCCATTCATGGCAGGGGGGTGTCTGAGTGGCTCCCCACGGCCAGGACCCCCTGTGCCCTCCCAAGGGGTTGTCTGAGGCGTTTCCCACAACAATGAGCCCCCTCCCCTTCCAAAAGGCTGCCTGAGGGGATCCCCGAAACCCCTCCCTCCTTCACAGGGG